>NW_024377045.1:0-36203 GCF_016835505.1 Polypterus senegalus | reverse complement strand
TTTGGAAAAAACACATCTGACGGGGACATAGTTTTTTACAGAAATTTTTTGAACTGTTTGGGAAAGCAAGTTTCCTGTGGAAAACAAGACTTTTTGACATGTGTACAAAAGTGATTTTCAGGCTCTGAAGCGCTATGGGAATTCAAGTTAACTTCAAATCTAACTCTGTGGAAAGTAAAAATACTCTGGTAAAAGCAGTTCTAAATGATGAATTCCCCAGTACCCTTATGTTTAAGAACTGTTTGGATGGTTTCCCAACTGTTTTCAAAGTGCACTTCAACATCTCATACTCACTTTTTGAAATCCCCATTGACTTGCATTGGGCCAAAACTGAAGTTGAGTGAAACTCAATGAGTCTTAACTGCTATGTTGTGAAACCACTTGAAACACATCTGCGACATAGTTTTTTACAGAAATGAACTGTTTTGAGCAGTTTCCTGGTGGAAAACAAGCCGTCACACATGTGTACACAAAGTGATTTTCAGGCTCTGAAACGCGTTATGGGAAATTCAAGTTACCTTCAAATCTAACTCTGTGGAAAGTCAAAATATTCTGGTAAAAGCAGTTCTAAATGATGAATTCCCGAGTACCCTTATGTTTAAAAACTGTTTGGATGGTTTCCCAACTGTTTTTCAAAGTGCACTTCAACATCTCATACTCACTTTTTGAAATCCCCATTTTCTTGCATTGGGCCAAAACTGAAGTTGAGTGAAACTCAATGAGTCTTAACTGCTATGTTGTTAAACCACTTGAAACACATCTGCGACATAGTTTTTTACAGAAATGAACTGTTTTGAGCAGTTTCCTGGTGGAAAACAAGCCGTCACACATGTGTACACAAAGTGATTTTCAGGCTTTGAAACGCGTTATGGTGAATTCAAGTTACCTTCAAATCTAATTCTGTGGAAAGTCAAAATACTCTGGTAAAAGCAGTTCTAAATGATTAATTCCCCAGTTCCCTTATGTTTAAGAACTGTTTGGATGGTTTCCCAACTGTTTTTCAAAGTGCACTTCAACATCTCATACTCACTTTTTGAAATCCCCATTTTCTTGCATTGAGCCAAAACTGAAGTTGAGTGAAACTCAATGAGTCTTAACTGCTATGTTGTGAAACCACTTGAAACACATCTGCGACATAGTTTTTTACAGAAATGAACTGGTTTGAGCAGTTTCCTGGTGGAAAACAAGCCGTCACACATGTGTACACAAAGTGATTTTCAGGCCCTGAAACGCGTTATGGGAAATTCACGTTACCTTCAAATCTAACTCTGTGGAAAGTCAAAATACTCTGTTAAAAGCAGTTCTAATGATGAATTCCCCATTACCCTTATGTTTAAGAACTGTTTGGATGGTTTCCCAACTGTTTTTCAAAGTGCACTTCAACATCTCATACTCACTTTTTGAAATCCCCATTGACTTGCATTGGGCCAAAACTGAAGTTGAGTGAAACTCAATGAGTCTTAACTGCTATGTTGTGAAACCACTTGAAACACATCTGCGACATAGTTTTTACAGAAATGAACTGTTTTGAGCAGTTTCCTGGTGGGAAAACAAGCCGTCACACATGTGTACACAAGGTGATTTTCAGGCTCTGAAACGCGTTATGGTGAATTCAAATTACCTTCAAATCTAACTCTGTGGAAAGTCAAAATACTCTGGTAAAAGCAGTTCTAAATGATGAATTCCCCAGTACCCTTATGTTTAAAAACTGTTTGGATGGTTTCCCAACTGTTTTTCAAAGTGCACTTCAACATCTCATACTCACTTTTTGAAATCCCCATTTTCTTGCATTGGCCAAAACTGAAGTTGAGTGAAACTCAATGAGTCTTAACTGCTATGTTGTGAAACCACTTGAAACACATCTGCGACATAGTTTTTTACAGAAATGAACTGTTTTGAGCAGTTTCCTGGTGGAAAACAAGCCGTCACACATGTGTACACAAAGTGATTTTCAGGCCCTGAAACGCGTTATGGGAAATTCACGTTACCTTCAAATCTAACTCTGTGGAAAGTCAAAATACTCTGGTAAAAGCAGTTCTAAATGATGAATTCCCAGTCCCCCCCCCCCCCCCCCCCCCCCCCCCCCCCCCCCCCCCCCCCCCCCCCCCCCCCCCCCCCCCCCCCCCCCCCCCCCCCCCCCCCCCCCCCCCCCCCCCCCCCCCCCCCCCCCCCCCCCCCCCCCCCCCCCCCCCCCCCCCCCCCCCCCCCCCCCCCCCCCCCCCCCCCCCCCCCCCCCCCCCCCCCCCCCCCCCCCAAAAAAAAAAAAAAAAAAAAAAAAAAAAAAAAAAAAAAAAAAAAAAAAAAAAAAAAAAAAAAAAAAAAAAAAAAAAAAAAAAAAAAAAAAAAAAAAAAAAAAAAAAAAAAAAAAAAAAAAAAAAAAAAAAAAAAAAAAAAAAAAAAAAAAAAAAAAAAAAAAAAAAAAAAAAAAAAAAAAAAAAAAAAAAAAAAAAAAAAAAAAAAAAAAAAAAAAAAAAAAAAAAAAAAAAAAAAAAAAAAAAAAAAAAAAAAAAAAAAAAAAAAAAAAAAAAAAAAAACGCATGTGAATTCAAGTTCCTTCAAACTAATTTGTGGAAAGTCAAATATCTGGTAAAAGCAGTTCTAAAGATTAATTCCAGTTCCCTTATGTTTAGAACTGTTTGGATGGTTCAACTGTTTTCAAAGTGATTCAAATCTCTACCACTTTTGAAATCCCATTTTCTTCATGCCAAAACTGAATTGTGAACTCAATGATCTTAACTCATGTTGGAAACCATGAAACACTTGACAATTTTTTCAGAAATGAATGGTTTGAGCATTTCCTGGTGAAACCTCATGTGTACCAAATGATTTTAGGCCCTAAAGCTTGAAATTCAGTTTTAAAACTAACTCTGTGGAAAGTCAAAATACTCTGGAAGCGTTCTACAGATAATTCATTACCCTTATGTTTAAGAACTGTTTGGATGGTTTCCCAACTGTTTTTCAAAGTGCACTTCAACATCTCATACTACTTTTTGAAATCCCCATTGACTTGCATTGGGCCAAAACTGAAGTTGAGTGAAACTCAATGAGTCTTAACTGCTATGTTGTGAAACCACTTGAAACACATCTGCAATAGTTTTTACAGAAATGAACTGTTTTGAGCAGTTTCCTGGTGGAAAACAAGCCGTCACACATGTGTACACAAGGTGATTTTCAGGCTCTAAACGCGTTATGGGAAATTCAAATTACCTTCAAATCTAACTCTGTGGAAAGTCAAAATACTCTGGTAAAAAGCAGTTCAAATGATGAATTCCCGAGTACCTTATGTTTAAGAACTGTTTGGATGGTTTCCCAACTGTTTTTCAAAGTGCACTTCAACATCTCATACTCACTTTTTGAATTCCCCATTGACTTGCATTGGGCCAAAACTGAAGCTGAGTGAAACTCAATGAGTCTTAACTGCTATGTTGTGAAACAACTTGAAACACATCTGCGACATAGTTTTTACAGAAATGAATTGTTTTGAGCAGTTTCCTGGTGGAAAACAAGCCGTCACACATGTGTACACAAAGTGATTTTCAGGCCCTGAAACGCGTTATGGGAAATTCACGTTACCTTCAAATCTAACTCTGTGGAAAGTCAAAATACTCTGGTAAAAGCAGTTCTAAATGATGAATTCCCAGTACCCTTATGTTTAAGAACTGTTTGGATGGTTTCCCATCTGTTTTTCAAAGTGCACTTCAACATCTCATACTCACTTTTTGAAATCCCCATTGACTTGCATTGGGCCAAAACTGAAGTTGAGTGAAACTCAATGAGTCTTAACTGCTATGTTGTGAAACACTTGAAACACATTCACATTATTTTAGCAGAAATGAACTGTTTGAGAGTTTCCTGGTGGAAACAACCGCACACATTGTACACAAAGTGATTTTCAGGCCTGAAACGTTTTGGGAAATCAGTCCTTAAATCTAACTCCGGAAGTAAAATATTTAAAAAGGGCTAATGATGAATTCCCCAATCCCTTATTTTAAATGTTTGGATGGTTCCCAACTGTTTTTCAAAGGTTCTTAACATTTACTCACTTTTGAAATCCCATTTTGCATGGGCCAAAACTGATTGAAGAACCAACATCTTAACTGCAATTTGAAACCATTAAAACCATTGCAATAAGTTTTTGAATGAATGTTTTGAGCGTTTCCTGGTGGAAAAAAGCCTTCACACATGTGTCACAAAGTTTTTCAGGCCCTGAAAGTAGCATTTGGTAAAAATACCTCAAATAACTCGTAAAGTAATTTAGGCGGTAAAAGCATTTTAAATGATAGACCCCCCTTAATTTTAACTGTTTGGATGGTTTCCCAACTTTTTCAAAGTGCACTTCAACATCTGATCCTCACTTTTAAATTCCCATTGACTTGCTTTGGGCCAAAACGAAGTTAGTGGAAACTTCAAACTAACTGCAATGTTGTGAAACCACTTGAAACACATCGCGAATTTTTAAGAAATGAACTTTTGAGCTTTCCTGGTGGAAAAAAACCACACATGTGTCACAAAGTTTTTCAGGCCTAACGTTATATGGGGAAAACGTCCTTCAAATCAACTCTGTGAAAGTAAAATATACTCTGGTAAAAGCAGTTTAAGAGAATTCCCAGTACCCTTATGTTTAAGAACTGTTTGGATGTTTCAATTTTTTCAAACATTCATCCTATACTTTTTTTGAAACCCCTTGACTTGCATTGGGCCAAAATTTATTCAGTGAACTCAATGATCTTAACTGTTTTGAAACCACTTGAAACATCTTTGCAATAGTTTTTAAGAAATGAATGGTTTAACTTCCTGGTGGAAAACAACGACACATGTGTACAAAGGTATTTTCAGGCTGAAACGCGTTTAGGTGAATTCAAATTCCTTAAATCTAACTCTGTGGAAATCAAAATACTGGTAAAAGCAGTTCTAAAATGAATTCCCGTACTTATTTTAAGAACTGTTTGGTGGTTTCCCAATGTTTTAAAGTGCAGTTCAAATCTCATACTCACTTTGAAATCCCAATTTAAGCTTTGGGCCAAAATGAAGTTGAGTCAAACTCGTCTTAACTGCTATGTTGTGAAACACTTTGAAACACATCTGCACATGTTTTACAGAAATGAAGTTTTGAGCAGATCTCGTGGAAAACAAGCCGTCACACATTGTAACAAAGTGATTTTCAGGTTTTGAAACGTGTTATGGTAAATAGTTACCTTAAATCTAACTCTGTGGAAAAGTCAAAACTCTGAAAAGCGTTTAAATTGAATTCCCAGCTTATGTTTAATAAACTGTTGTGGTTTCCCAACTGTTTTAAAGTGCACTTCATTATACTACTTTTGAAATCCCCATTTTTTGATTGGCCAAAACTAAGTTGGAGGACTCAATGGTCTTAACTGCATTGAAACCCTTGAAACACATCTGCGACATTTTTTCAATGAAAATTTTGAGCAGTTTCCTGGAAAACAAGCCTCACACATGTGTACACAAAGTGATTTTACGTTGAAGCTTAGAGTAAATAACCTTCAAATCTAACTCTGGTGGAAAAAAATACTGGTAAAAAGAGTTCTAAATGATGAATTCCCAGTACCCTTATGTTTAAAACTTTGGTTTCCCAACTGTTTCAAATCAAAATATCTCATAACTTTTGAATGCCATTTTCATTCATTGGTCCAAAACTGAAGTTAGGAAACTCAATGAGTCTTAACTGTATTTAAACCACTCTTAATCCTTTTTAAATGAATGTTTTGACAGTTACTGGTGGAAAAAAGCTGCCCATGTTAAAAAGTGATTTTCGCCAATAGTATAGAACTTAACATTCTTGGAAAATAAATCTGAGTAAAAACGTAATTCAGTCCAATATAATTTGGAGTTCCCATTTTTCAAACCTTGGAGTTCCAACTCTTTGAAAGTCAGTTCAATATGACTCCCATTGAAATCCCTTGATTGATGAAAAGGTTAACTGTTTAAATTTAACACTCTCTGCACTATTTGAAACCTTAAAGTTGGCTAAAAAGACGTGACAGTTTCCTGTGGAAACAAGTGAACCAGTCTGCAAAAGGTTTTTCAGGATGAACTGTTTTGAACATTCCCTTGAAATAAAACTCTGGAAATCTACACAGAATTCAGCTTGAAATTTGGATGTTTCAAACTGTTTTAATGCAACTGTCAAAATACTCAAACTCTACTTTTAAATTCCCATTTACTTGATTGGGCCAAAACTGAATTGAGTGAAACTCAATGAGTCTTAACGCTATGTTGTGAAACCACTTACATACATCCACATGTTTTTCAGAAAAATTTTGAGGACTGAGAAACAAGCCGTAAATTGTGACACAAAGTATTTTCAGTTTGACAGAATTATGAATACTTCCTTCAAATCTAACCTGTGGAAAAAATACTCTGGTAAAATTCTAAATGATGAATTCCCTACCTTATGTTTTAAAAACTCTGTTGGATGGTTTCCAACTGTTTTCAAAGGCATCAACTCTCATACTCACTTTTAAATCCCCATTTTTTATTGGCCAAAATGAAGTTGAGTGAAACTCAATGATTTAACTGCTATTTGAAACCACTTAAACACATCTCAAATGTTTTACAGAAATGAAGTTTTGAGGTTTCTGGTGGAAACAAAGCCGTAACCATTTACACAAAGTGTTTCGCTTACAAAATGGGATAACCGTTCCCTTTAAATAACTCTGGGAAAGTCAAAAATACTCTGGTAAAGCGTTCTAAATGATAATTCCCTACCTTTATGTTTAAACGTTTGGATGGTTTCAAACTGTTTTTCAAAGACTTCAAACTAATTCCAACTCCTTTGAAATCCAACCATTGGGCTAACAAGTTATCAAATTCACTGCTATTTGAAACCACTTGAAAATCTGCGACATTTTTTACAGAAATGAACGTTTTGAGCAGTTTCCTGGTGGAAAACAAGGTCAACACTGAACACATGATTTTCAGGCCTGAAACGCATTTATGGAAAATCCGGTTAAATCAACTCGGGAAGTCAAAAACTCTGGTAAAAGCGTTCTAAATGAAATCCCCAGTACCCTATGTTTAAAACTGTTTGGATGTTTCCAACTGTTTTTCAAAGTGCATAACATCCCATACCCTTTTGAAATCCCTTTATGCATTTGGGAAAACTGAATGTTTGAAACTCATAGTCTTAACTGCTATGTTGTGAAACCCTTAATTACATCATTGGTTTTTAGTGAAATGAACGTTTTGAGCAGTTTCCTGGTGGAAAAACCGTCACACATGTGACAAAATGATTTTCGTTTTGAAAACGTTATGGTGAAATATTTCAAATAACTCTGTGAAAGTCAAAAATTTGGTAAAAGCATTTAAAATAGGTGAATTCCCTTCAAATTTAACTGTTTGGATGGTTTCCCAACTTTTTAAAGTGCACTCATTCTCATACTTTTTGAAATCCCCATTTTTTTAATTGTGATAAGGTGAAACAATAGTCTCACTATGTTTTGAAACCACTTAAACCATTGCGCTTGTAAAATGAACGTTTTAGCTTGGTTAAAAGCCGTACATGTACACTAAAGTATTTTCGGCCCTGAAAGTTATGGGAAATTCCGTACTTCAAATCAACCTGTGGAAAGTCAAAATACTTGGTAAAAGCAGTTCAAATGATGAATTCCCAGTACCCTTATGTTTAAGAACTGTTTGGATGGTTCCAACTTTTTTAAGTGTTCAACATCTCATACTACTTTTAAACCCATTGTTTTACGAATGAAGTTTCAAACTCAATGAGTCTTAACTGCTATGTTGTGAACCATTGAAACACATCTGACATATTTTTGAAAAACTGTTTGAGCGTTTCCTGGGAAAACACTCACACAACAAAAGATTTTAGGCCCTGAACAGTAGGGAACATTTACCTTCAATAACTCTGGAAAGTCAAATAACTCTGGTAAAGCAGTTCTAAATGATGAATCCTCCTTATGTTTAAAACTGTTTAATGTATTTCCTTAAAGTCAACTCAAATTCTAATGACTTTTCATCCCTACTTGAATTGATTTGAAATATCTGATTTAGTGAAACTCATGAATCAACTGCTTTTTGAAACCTATTGACTGTTTTGGCAATAACTGTTGAGAAGCCAAATGAGCTTCACAATGTTTGCACATTGAAACATTGAGTTAAAGGTGAAATCAATTTCTAAATTCTCTGTGGAAAGTCAAAATACTCTGGTAAAACGTTAAATGAGTTTCCAAACCCTTATGTTTAAAAACTGTTTGGATTTCCAACTGTGTAAAGTGCACTTAACATCCATACTCACTTTTTGAAATCCCTTCTTTTGGGTAAAACTGAAGTTGAGGAAACTCAATGTTTAATTATGTTGTAAACCACTTGAAATCCCCATTTTTTTTCAGAAATGAACTGTTTAAAACCCAAGTTTCAACTCAATGTGGAAACACATTGATAATCTAAGCATTTTTGGTGAAACGTTTTGAAAATCCGGGAATAACAATCAACTCTGTAAAAGATTCTAGTATGAAAGTTCTAGGGAATAGTTACCTTTGTTACTGGATTGTCAAATAAACCTTCAAAGAGTCACTTAATCCCCTCCTTTTTGTAAACTGATTGATGGCCAACTGTTCTGAAGTGACCAAATATCTCACTTTTTGAAACCATTTTATGAAATGAAATGGTAAACAATATCTGTTAAAGTTGGAAACAAAACCGTACACAATGTTTTCACAGAAAGACGTTTTGGTTAAACGTTATTTGGGAAAACTCTTACAAATAAAATTCGGAAAAGTATACATGTGAAACCTGCTATGTTCCCAATCTTTGTTTGAATTTTAAAAGTCCATTTAAACATTCAATTATTAATCCCTTTACTTTAACTTGGGACCAACTGTGGAGTGAAACTCAATGATATAACTTTTTGGGAAACCACTTAAACACATGGGCACAAGTTTTTACGACTAATGAGTCTTGAGCAGTTTCCTGGGAAAACACGTCACACATGTAACAAAGTGTTTTTACCCTTAAGGGTTTGGGAAAATAACCTCCAAATCTAACTAGTGGAAGTCAAAAGGTAAAGCAGCTTAAATGATGAATTCCACAATTTGTTTGAATTTTGGTCCACTGTTTTTCAAGTGCACTTCAACTTATTCCTTTTGAAATCCCTTTGCTTGTTTGGGCCAAAATTGAAGTGAGTGAAATCAATGAGTCTTAACTGTTATTTGTGCCATTGGAAAAACCCGACAGTTCAAATGACTTTTTACGTTTATGAAAAATTTGACAGTGTTCAAAAAGGTTTTACATTCCTTGAAAGTATTCAAGTTTCAAAAGATTTGGGAAATCAAATCTTTATGAGTTCAAAATAATTCATTAATTTAAGAAATTTGGATCCAGTCCAATTTTTAAAGTCCTTTATGTTTACAATTTTTTGAAGTCCTTAACTTTTCAAAATTAACATCCTTTAACTTAATTGGCCATTACTGCATTGGGAAACTAATAGAATTAATAGTTTAACTACTAAAAACATTTGAAATTTCGGAAATTTTTACAGAAATGATTTTGGAAACTCCTGGACAGCTAAATTTAATAGTGCTTAAGCTTGGAAAGTCAGAAATCTAATTAAGCTTCAAAATAATCCTGGTAACATTCTAAGGAAATAGTCTTTCCCAATTTTTAAAAATTTATGTTTGATGTTTCCCAACTTTTCAATGCACTCAACATTATACTACTTTGAAATCCCTTAATTGCATTGGGCCAAAACTGAAGTTCAGTAACTCAATGAGTCTTAACTTAGTTTTAAACCTTGAACCATGCAAGTTTTACAGGAAAAAACTGTTTTGACCAGTTCCTGAAACAAGGAAATTAAGTACTATTTCCAAAGTTTAGGCAAATCCGTTAGAAATTCAATTGAGAACAAATACTCTGTAAAGAATTCTGGTATCCAGTTCTTAATGTGACCAGACCTTTTAGTTTAAAATTTTATTTCAACTTATTAAAATGCATTGAATCAATCCTTATTCCCATATTGGTAACACTTGAAACAACTCATATTTTTAAACACTGTTGTGAAACCTTGACAAAATGAACTATTTAAGGTACAAGGTGTTACAGTTCCGGGGAAAAAAGGGGAATTAGTACCGATTATCAGTGTTCAAATACTCTTGGTAAAGCATTAAATAAATACCAGTGGTAAAGTTTAAAACTGTGGAATCCCTAACTGTTTTCAAGTACCTTATGTTTCAACTGTTTTTAATCCTAATTTTCATAGGCCAACTTAGTCCACTTCTTAATCATAGTTGTGAAACCAATGAAAATTGAGTGAATGTTTACAATGAATGTTTGACATTTTGAAAATAACAGTTTACAGATGACTGTGATTTTTTGAAAACAAGGAATTGTACCTTCAAACTATTTTGGAAAGTTAAATCTCTTGGAAAATCATCTAATGTCAAATTACTCTGTAACAGTTTAAATGTAAATGCTCCCAATGTTTCAAGTGACTTATTCTAACTGTTTGAAGTCCCTGTTTTCATAACTATTTAACTTTGGGCTAAACTGACTTGTTGAAAACAATTAGTTGAAACTATGTTGAATATTTTTAAAACATGAACTTTTTCATGATGTTTTGACAGCCAATGTTAAAAATCTGTGTACCTAAAGCGACTTTGGACAACGTTATTTCAACCCTTGAAGTCAAAATATCTGAACAAAATTCAAATTTTGGAAGTTCAAATATTTAGAACTTATGTTTAATCCTTTTTATGTTTAACTTCATTTCAAGTCCTTTAAATTCAATACTTAACCTATACTAATTTGGGAAACTTAATGAGTGAAACAAAGTTGTGAAACTTAATCAGTTTAACTATGTTGTAAGAAACAAGACATTTTCAAGGTGTTTACAAAATTTTTAAAAAGGTCAGCCTGACAAAATTTTAGATTAACTTTTAAAAATTTTTGGGAAAAAACTCTGGATAAAATATTGTAAAAGTAAATCTTGTCACAGTTTAAATGTTAATACCTTTGTTTTTCAACTGTTTTAGTTCACTTTTTTAATCACCTTACAATCCAATAAATTGAAATCGCATTGACTGATGAACTGAGTTGAGTGAACAATGAGTCTTAACTGCTATTGTAAAACCCACTGAAACACATCTTTGAGCAGTTTTTGAAATGAACTGTTTTGAGCAGTTTCCTGGAAACAAGCCGTCACACATGTACACAAAGTGATTTTGAGGTCTGAACTTCAGTGAATTCAATTTACCTAAATCTAATTTGTGGAAGTCAAAAATGGAAAAGCAGTTAATTAATTTCAGTACCCTTATGTTTAAAATTTTTGGATGGTTTCCAAACTGTTTTAAAATCACTTACCATATCCCCTTTTTGAATCCCATTGACGATTGGGAAACTAATTGAGTGAAACTAATGAGTCTTAAATGTTGTGAAACCTTAACTATCTTTACAAAGTGAATTTTTAAGCACTGTTTGGGAAATTCCTGGATCAAGCCGTAAACCATGTGTACACAAAGTGATTTTTCTAAGGTTTGGAAATTCATTAAATCAACTCTGTAAAAGTCAAAATACTCTGGTAAAAGCAGTTCTAAATGATGAATTCCCCATACCCTTATGTTTAAGAACTGTTTGGTGGTTTCCCAACTGTTTTTCAAAGTCCTTCAACACTACTCACTTTTTGAAATCCCCATTTTGCATTGGGCCAAAACTAAGTTGAGTGAAACCAATGAGTCTTAATGCTATGTTTTAAACCACTTAAACTCATCTCACATAGTTTTTACAGAAATGAACTGTTTTGACCATTTCCTGGGGGAAAAAAGCGTCACATATGTGACTAAGTGATTATTTAGGCCCTGAGGCGTTATGGAAATTCAAGTTAATTCAAATCTAACTCTGTGGAAAGTCAAAATATCTGGTAAAAGCAGTTCTAAATGATGAATTCCCCAGTACCTATGTTTAAGAATGTTTGGATGGTTTCCAACTGTTTTTCAAAGTCACTTCAACTCTTATACTCACTTTTAAATCCCCTTTTTCTTGGGCTAAACTGAAGTTAGTGAAACTCAATGAGCTTAATTGTTGTAAAACTTGAAACACATCTGCGACATGTTTTTTAAAAGAAATGAACTGTTTTGAGAGTTTCCTGGTGGAAAACAAGCCGTACACATGTGTACACAAAGTGATTTTCATTTTGGTATGGTGAAATCAAGTTACCTTCAAATCTAACTCAGTGGAAAGTCAAAATACTCTGGTAAAAGAGTTCTAAATGATGAATTCCCCATACCCTTATGTTTAAGAACTGTTTGGATGGTTTCCCAACTGTTTTTAAAAGGGCCTTAACATCTCATACTCACTTTTAAATCCCCATTGACTTGTTGGGCCAAAACTGAAGTTGGTGAACTCAATGAGTCTTAACTACTATGTTGTGAAACCACTTGAAACACATCTGCGACAATTTTTTACAGAAAGAACTGTTTTGAGCAGTTTCCGGGAAAACAAGCCGTCACACATGTGTACACAAGGTGATTTTCAGGTCTGAAACGGTTGTAATTAAATTCCAAATCTAACTCTGTGGAAAGTCAAAATACTCTGGAAAAGCAGTTCTAAATGATGAATTCCCAGACCCTATTATGTTTAAGAACTGTTTGGATGGTTTCCAACTGTTTTTCAAAGTCACTTCAACATCTCATACTCACTTTTTGAAATCCCCATTTACTTGCATTGGGCCAAAACTGAAGTTGAGTGAAACTCAATGAGTTAACACTATGTTGTGAAACCACTTGAAACACTCACATGTTTTTAGAAATGAACTGTTTTGAGCAGTTTCCTGGTGGAAAACAAGCTCCTGTACACAGTGTACAAAAGTGATTTTCAGGTTTTGAAGGGCTTATGGTGAAATAAGTTACCTTCAAATCTAACTCTGGGAAAGTCAAAATACTTGGTAAAAGCAGTTCCTAAATATGAATTCCCCAGTACCCTTATTTTAAAAACTGTTTGGATGGTTTCCCAACTGTTTTCAAATGCCTTCAACATCTCATACACTTTTTGAAATCCCCATTTTCTTGCATTGGGCCAAAACTGAAGTTGGTAGAAACTCAATGAGTCTTAACTGCTATGTTGTGAAACCACTTGAAACACATCTGCGACATGTTTTTTTACAGAAATGAACTGTTTTGAGCAGTTTCCTGGTGGAAAACAAGCCGTCACACATGTGTACACAAAGTGATTTTCAGGCTCTGAAAGCGTTATGGTGAATTCAAGTTACCTTCAAATCTAACTCTGTGGAAAGTCAAAATACTCTGGTAAAAGCAGTTCTAAATGATGAATTCCCCAGTACCCTTATGATTAAGAACTGTTTGGATGGTTTCCCAACTGTTTTTCAAAGTGCACTTCAACATCTCATACTCATTTTTTGAAATCCCCATTGACTTGCATTGGGGCCCAAAAATTTAAGTTGAGTGACACTCAATGAGTCTTAACTACTATGTTGTGAAACCACTTGAAACACATCTGCGACATAGTTTTTTACAGAAATGAACTGTTTTGAGCAGTTTCCTGGTGGAAAAACAAGCCGTCACACATGTGTACACAAGGTGATTTTCAGGCTCTGAAACGCGTTATGGTGAATTCAAATTACCTTAAATCTAACTCTGTGGAAAGTCAAAATACTGGTAAAGCAGTTCTAAATGATGAATTCCCAGTACCTTATTTTTTAAGAACTGTTTGGATGGTTTCCCAACTGTTTTCAAAGTGCACTTCAACATCTCTACTCACTTTTGAAATCCCATTTACTTGCTTTGGGGCCCAAAAACTGAAGTTGAGTGAAACTCAATGAGTCTTAACTTATGTTGTGAAACCACTTGAAACACATCTGCGACATGTTTTTTACAGAAATGAACTGTTTTGAGCAGTTTCCTGGTGGAAAACAAGCCGTCACACATGTGTACACAAAGTGATTTTCAGGTTTTGAAACCGTTATGGTGAAATCAAGTTACCTTCAAATTAACTCTGTGGAAAGTCAAAATACTCTGGTAAAAGCAGTTCTAAATGATGAATTCCCAGTACCCTTATGTTTTAAAAACTGTTTGGATGGTTTCCCAACTGTTTTCAAAGTGCCTTCAACATCTCATACTCACTTTTTGAAATCCACATTTTTCTTGCATTGGGCCAAAACTGAAGTTGAGTGAAACTCAATGAGTTTTTAACTGCTATGTTGTGAAACCACTTGAAACACATCTGCGACATAGTTTTTTACAGAATTGAACTGTTTGAGCAGTTTCCTGGTGGAAAACAAGCCGTCACACATGTGTAACAAAAGTGATTTTCAGGCCCTGAACGCGTTATGGGAAAATCACGTTACCTTCAAATCTAACTCTGTGGAAAGTCAAAATACTCTGGTAAAAGCAGTTCTAAATGATGAATTCCCCAATACCCTTATGTTTAAGAACTGTTTGGATGGTTTCCCAACTGTTTTTCAAAGTGCACTTCAACATCTCATACTCACTTTTGAAATCATTGACTTGCATTGGGCCAAAACTGAAGTTGAGTGAAACTCAATAAGTCTTAACTGCTATGTTGTGAAACCACTTGAAACACATCTGCGACATAGTTTTAAGAAATGAACTGTTTTGAGCAGTTTCCTGGGGGAAAACAAGCCGTCACACATGTGTACACAAAGTGATTTTCAGGCCCTGAAGCGGTTATGGGAAAATCTACGTTACCTTCAAATCTAACTCTGTGGAAAGTCAAAATACTCTGGTAAAAGCAGTTCTAAATGATGAATTCCCCAGTACCCTTATGTTTAAGAACTGTTTGGATGGTTTCCCAACTGTTTTTCAAAGTGCACTTCAACATCTTATACTCATTTTTTGAAATCCCCATTTACTTGCATTGGGCCAAACTGAAGTTGAGTGAAACTCAATGAGTCTTAACTGCTATGTTGTGAAACCACTTGAAACACATCTGCGACATGTTTTTTTACAGAAATGAACTGTTTTGAGCAGTTTCCGGGTGGAAAACAAGCCGTCACACATTGTGTACACAAAGTGATTTTCAGGTTTTGAACGCGTTATGGTGAAATCAAGTTACCTTCAAATCTAACTCAGTGGAAAGTCAAAAAAACTCTGGTAAAAGCAGTTCTAAATGATGAATTCCCCAGTACCCTTATGTTTAAGAACTTTTTGGATGGTTTCCCAACTGTTTTTCAAAGTGCACTTCAACATCTCATACTCACTTTTTGAAATCCCATTTTCTTGCATTGGCAAACTGAAGTTGGAGGAAACTCCAAAAGGTCTTAACTGCTTGTTGTAAACCACTTGAAACACATTGCAATAGTTTTACAGAATTGAACTCTTGAGCAGTTTCTGGTGGAAAACAAGCGTCACACATGTGTATCCAAAGTGATTTTCAGGCCCTGAAGCTAAGTTAAATTCATTTACCTCTCAAATCTAACTCTGTGGAAAGTCAAAATTTGGTAAAGCAGTTCTAAAATGATGAATTAGTAACTATGTTTAAGAACTGCTTTGGTTTCCAACCGTTTTCAAAGTGCACTTCAACATCTCAAAATTACTTTTTGAATCCCCATTGACTGCACATTGGGCCAAAACTGAAGTTGAGTGAAACTAATGAGTCTTAACTGCTATGTTGTGAAACCACTTGAAACACAATCTGCAAAGTTTTAAAGAATGAACTTTGGCAGTACTGTAAAAAGTCACAATGTTTTCAAAAGTGATTTTCAGCCTGAAACCTCTTTTGGAAAATCCCGTACTCTTCAAATCTAACTCGTGAAAGTCAAATACTCTGAAAAGCAGTTCTAAATGATGAATTCCAAATCTTATGTTTAAGAAACTGTTTGATGGTTTCCAACTGTTTTTCAAAAGTGCACTTAACATCTATACTCACTTTTGAAATCCATTGACTTGCATTAAAAACTGAAGTTGAGTGAAACTCAATAAGTCTTAACTACAGTGTTGTGAAACCACTTGAAAACATACTATATAGTTTTACAGAAATGAACTGTTTTGAGAAAGTTTCCTGGTGGAAAACAAGCCATCCACATGTGTACCACAAGGTGATTTTCAGGCTCTGAAACCTATGGTGAATCAAATTACCTCTCAAATCTAACTCTGTGGAAAGTCAAAATACTCTGGTAAAAGGTTCTAAATGATGAATTCTGAATTTTGTTAAGAACTGTTGTGGTTCCAATGTTTTTCAATACCTAACACTCATCTCACTTTTTGAAATCCCCATTTACTTGCATTGGGCAAAACTGAAGTTGAGTGAAACTCAATGAGTCTTAATTCATTTTTAAAACTTTTGAACACTGTGCAATGTTTTTTACAGAAATGAACTGTTTTGAGCAGTTTCCTGGTGGAAAACAAGCTTGCACATGTGTACACTAAAGTGATTTTCTAGGTTTTGAAACGCTATGGTGAAATCAAGTTACCTTAAATCTAACTCTGTGGAAGTCATCCCGGTAAAAGAGTTCTAAATGATGAATTCAGTACCCTTATGTTTAAAAACTGTTTGATGGTTTCCTAACTGTTTTTCAAGTGCACTTCAACATCTCATACTCACTTTTGAAATCCCTTTGACTTGCATTGGGCCAAAACTGAAGTTGAGTGAAACCCAATAAGTCTTAACTCTATGTTGTGAAACCATTTTAAAAAAATTAAAATTTTTTTAAAAAAAATTTTTTTTTTTAAAAAACCCCCCCCAAAAAAAGGGTTTTTTTTAAAAAACGGGGGGAAAAAAAACCCCCCAAAAACTTTTAAAAATTTTAAAATTGGAAAAAAAAAAAAAATTTTTTCCCAAATTTTTTTTTTTTTTTCCCCCCTTTTTTAAAACCCCTTTTTTTTAACCCTTTTTTTTTTTTTTTGGGGGAAAAAAAAGGGGGGAAAAAAAAAATTTTTTCCCCCTTAAAAAAATTCCAATGTTTTTACAGAAATTAACTGTTTTGAGCATTTTCCCGGGAAAAAAAACCCCCCCCCCAAAAAAAAATTTTTGGTTTTAAAATTTAAAAAAAAAAAATTTTTTTTTTTTCCCGGGGGGAAAAAAATTTTTAAAAAAAAAAATTTTAATAAAACCCCAAATTTTTTTTTTGGGGGGGTTTTTTTTTTTTTTTTAAATTTTTTTTTCCCTTTTTGCCCCCCCCCTTTTTTAAAGGGGGAAAACTAAAAAAAAGGGGAAACCCCTTTTTGGGGCCCCCAAAAATTTTTTAAAATAATTTTTTTTTTTAAAAAAGGGGCCCCCCCAAAAAAAAAAATTGAAAAAAATTTTTGGGTTTTTCCCCAAAAAAAATTTTTTAAAAATTTTAAAAATTTTTCCCCCCAAAAAAACCCGGGATTTTTTTTTTTTAAAAGGCCCCCCAATTTTTTAAAACCCCCCTTTTTTAAATTTTTTTTAAATTTTAAACTTTTTTTTTTTTTGGGGAATTAAAACCCCCCTTTTTTTTAAATTTTTTAAGGCCCGGGGAAAAAAAAAAAATTTAATTTTTGTTTTTTTTTTTTGGGGGGGGAAAAAAAACCCCAAAATTTTTTTGGGGAAACCCTTTAAAAAAAAACCCCCCAAAAAACCCCCCCAAAAAAAAATTTTTTTTAAAACCCCCTTTTTTTTAAAAAACCCCCCCCTTTTTTTTTTTTTTTTGGGGAAAAGGGTTTTTTCCCCAATTTTTTTTTTTTTTAAAAAAAAACTTTTTTTTAAAAAAAATTTTTTTTTGGGAAAAAAAAAAATTTAAAAATTTTTTGGTAAAATTTTAAGGGGGGGAAAAAACCCCCGGGGAAAAAAATTTTTAAAAAAAATTTTTAAAAACCCCTTTTTAAAAATTTTGGGGGAAAAAAAAATTTTTAAAAAAAAAAAACCCCCCCCCAAACCCCTTTTTTGGAATTTTTTAAATTTTTTTTAAATTTTTTAAAATTTTTTTTTTAAAATTTTCCCTTTTTTAAAAAAAGGGGAAAAAAGGGGGGGAAAAAAAAAAAAAAAATTTTTTTTTAAAGGGTTTAAGGTTTTTTTTTTTGGGGAAAAAAAAATTTTAAAAAGGGTTTTTAAAAATTTTAAACCCCAAAAAGGGGGGGCCCCTTTTTTTTTCCCCTTTTAAAAACCAAAAAAAAAATTTTTTTTTTTTTCCCCCCGGGGGGGAAAAATTTTTGGGGAAGGGGTTTAAAATTTTTTTTCCCCCCCCTTTTTTAAAAAAATTTTTAAAAAAAGGGGCCCGGGAATTTTTTAAAAAAACCCCCTTTTGGAAAAAATTTTTTTTAAAAATTTTTTTTAAAGGGGCTTTTAAAATTTTTAAAAAAAATTTGGGGAAAAAAATTTTTTTTCCCCCCTTTTTTTTAAAAAAAATTTTTTTTAATTTTTTTAAAAAAATTAAAAATTTAAAAAAAAAAAATTTTTTTTTCCCCCCCCAAAAATTTAAAAAAAAATTTTTTTTTAAAGGGGCCCTTTTTTCCCCCCTTTTTTTTAAAAAAAAAAAGGGGGGGAAAAATTTGGGGGGAAAAAAAAATTTTTCCCCCAAAGGTTTAAAAAAAATTTGGGGAAAAATTTTTAAAAAAATTTTTTTTCCCCCCCCCTTTTTTTAAAAAACCCCCCCTTTTTTTTTTTTGGGGGGGTTTTTTCCCCCCCTTTTTTAAAAAGGGGGAAAATTTTTTTTTAAAATTTTAAATTGGAAAAATTTTTTGGGGGAAAAAATTTTAATTTTTTTTTAAAAACCTTAACATTTTTTAAATTTTTTTGGGGGGGGGGGTTTAAAAAAAAAAAAAACCCCCTTTTTTAAAAAAAACCCTTAAAAAATTTTTTTTAAAAAATTTCCGGGTTTTTTTTTTTTTTTTTTGGGGGGGTTTTTTTTCCCCCGGGCCTTTTTAAAAACCCCTTTTTTTTTCCCCGGGGGTTTTAAAAAAAAAATTTTAAATTAAACCCCAATTTTTTTGGGGGGGGTTTTTTTTAAATTTTTTTTAAAAAAAACCCTTTTTCCCCCCCGGGGCCCCCCGGCCAAAAAAAAATTAAAACCCAAAACCAAGGGAAATTTTTAAAAAAAAAAAAATTTTTTAAAAAAAAATTTTTCCCAAAAAAATTTTTAAATTTTTTTAAAAAAAAAATTTTTAAAGGGGGGGTTTCCCCCGGGAAAATTTTAAAACCCCAAAACCCCCCTTTTAATTTTAAAATTTTTTTAAAAAGGTTTTAAAAAATTTTTTTCCCCCCCCTTTTTTAAAAAAATTTAAAATTTTTTTTTTTAAAAGGGCCCTTTTTTTTTCCAAAAAAACCCAAAAAGGGGCCCCCCAAAAGGGGGAAAACTAAAAAAAGGGGGTTTTTCCCCAAAAACCCCAAAAAAAAAATTTTTTTTTTTTGGGGGGGAAAAAAACCCCTTTTTTGGCCCGGGGTTTTTAAAAATTTTTAAAAAGAAAAAAAAAAAAAAAACCCCAAAATTTTAAAAAAAATTTTAAAAAATTTTTGTTTTCCCCTTTTTTCCCCGGGTTTTTTTAAAAATTTTTAAAAAATTTTTAAAAAAACCCCCAAAAATTTAAAAATTTTACCCCCTTTTTTTAAAATTAAAAATTTTTTTTTAAAAAAATTTGGGGTTTTTTTTTTTTTAAAAAAAACCCCCCCTTTTTGGCCCGGGGGTTTTTTAAATTTTAAATCCCTTTTTTTAAAACCCTTTTTTTTTTTTTTTAAAAAAAAAAAAGGGGGAAAATGTTTTAAACCTTTTTTTTTTAAAATTTTTGGGCCCCCCAAAATTTTAAAAAAAAAATTTTTTTTTCCCTTTTAAAAACCCCAATTGAAAAAAAAGGTTTTAAATTTTAAGGGAAATTTGGAAACCCCCCCCGGGAAAAAAAAAAAGGTTTTAAATTTTTAAAACCCCCCCCAAAGGGGGGTTTTTTTGGGGGGAAAAGGGGAAAAAACCTTTTTAAACCCTTGGAAAAAAAAAAGGGGCCCGGCCCCCCCCCTTTTTTTAAAAAAAAATTTTGTTTTTTTTTTTAAAAAATTTTTAATTTTTTTTTAAAAAATTTTTTTTTTTTTTTTGGGGGGGGGGTTTTATTTAATTTTTTAAAAATTTTTTAAAAAAGAAAAATTTTTTAAAAAATTTTTGGGTTTCCCCCCCCCCCAAAAAAGGGGGGAAAATTTTTTTTGGGGGTTTTAAAGGAATTAAAAATTTTTTAAACCCAATTTTTGGAAAAAAAAAAAAAAAATAAAACCCCCCCTTTTTTAAAAAAACCCTTTTTTTTTTTTTTTAAAAAAAAAAATTTTTTTTTTTAAAAAAAAAGGGGGTTCAAAAGGGGGTTTTGGGGGGAAAAAAATCAAATTCCTTTTTAAACCCCGGGGAAAAAAAAATAAAAAAAAAAAATTTTTCCCTTTTTTTTTTAAAAAATTTTTGGGGGCCCCAAAAAATTTTTTAAAGGAAAAAAAAAATTTTTTTTTTTTAAAATTCCAAATTTTTTCCGGGGGAAAAAAAAGGGGAAAAAAATTTTAAAAAAATTTTTTTTTTAAAAAATTTTGGGGTTTTTTTAAAAAAATTTTAAAAATTTTAAAAAACCCCCCAAAAAAACCCCCTTTCCCCCAAAAAAACCCGGGGGGGGAAAAAATATTTTTTTTTTTTGGGGAAAAAAAATTTAAAAAAAAAAAAATTTTTTTGGGCCCCCGGGAAAAAACCCGGGGGAAAAAAATTTTTTTAAAAAAAAAATTTTTTTTCCCCCCTTTTTTCCTTGGGAAAAAAAAAAAGGGGGAAAAAAAAAAAATTTTAAAAACCCTTTGAAAAACGGGAATGGTTTTTTTTTTTTTTAAAAAACCCCTTTTAAA
Organism: Polypterus senegalus; assembly: GCF_016835505.1. NCBI lineage: Eukaryota > Metazoa > Chordata > Cladistia > Polypteriformes > Polypteridae > Polypterus > Polypterus senegalus. The sequence goes on along the minus strand of NW_024377045.1, from coordinate 15,446 downwards.
ACCCCCCCGGGGGGGAAAAAAAAATTTTTTTGGGGGGGGAAAAATTTTTTTTTTTTTGGGGGAAAAATTTTTAAAAAAATTTTTTTTTTTGGGAAAAAAAACCCCCGGGGGGGTTTTTTTTTTTTAAAAAAACCCCCAAAACCCCTTTTAAACCCCTTTAATTTTTAAAAAATTTTGGGGGGAAAAAAAAAATTTAACCCCCGTTTTTTTTTTTAAAAATTGGGGGGTTTTTTTCCCCCCCCCCTTTTTTTTTAAAAAGGCCCCCCCTTTTTAAAAAAGGGCCCCCCTTTTAAGGGAAATTTTTTTTTCCCCCTTTTAAAAAAAAATTTTAAAAATTTAAAATTTTTTTTTTTAAAAAAAAAGGGCCCCAAAAAATTTTTGGGTTTTAAACCCTTTTTTTTTCCCCAAATTTTGGGGGAAAATTTTGGGGGGAAAAAAAAAAAAAAAAATTTTTTTTTTTTTTTAAAAATTTGGGGGTTTTTTAAAATTTTAAAGGGGAAAACCCCCCCAAAAAACCCAGGGCCCAAAGGGGGAAAAAAAGGGGGGGGGAAAAACCCCGGGTTTTTTTTAAAAAAAAAAAAATTTTTTTTTCAGAAAAAAATTTTTTAAAATTTTTTTAAAAAGGGTTTTTTTTTAAAAATTTTTGGGGAAAATTTTTTTTTAAACCCCCCTTTTTTCCCCCCAAAAATTTAAAAAAGGAAAAAAAATTTTTAAACCCTTTTTTTTTTAAAAAAAAAAATTTTTTTTTAAAAAAAAAATTTAAAAAAAATTTTTTTAAAAAATTTTAAACCCCCTTTTTTTTAAAACCCCCAAAAAAAATTAATTTAATTTTTTTCCCCCCCAAAAAAATTTGAAATTTTTTTTAAAAAAAAATTTTTCCCTTTTTGGGGAAAAATTTTCCCAAAATTTTTTAAAAAAATTTTTCCCCAAAATTTTTAAAACCCCCAATTTCCCCCAAAAAGGGGGGAAAAAAGAGGGGGGGCCCCCCCCCCTTTTTTTTTTTTTTTGGGGAAAATTTTTAAATTTCCCCCCCCTTTCCCCGGGCCCCAAAAAAGGGGTTTTCCTCTGAAGGGAAAATTAATTTTCCCCTTTTTTTTTTGGGGAAAAAACCCCCCAAAAAAAAAATTTTTTTTTTTTAAAAAAAAAAGGGGGGTTTTTTTTTTTTTTCCCCCCCCCAAAAAAAAAAAAAAAACCCCCCCCAAAAATTTAAAAATTTAAAACCCTTTTTTCCCCTTTTTTTTTTTTGGGTTTAATTTTTCCCCCTTTTTAAAAAAATTTTAATTCCCCTTTTTTTTTTGGGGCCAAAAAGGTTTGGGAAAAATTCCCAAAAACCAAATTTTGGGGCCAAAAATTTTTTTCCCCTTTTTTTAAAAAATTTTTTTTTTTTTTTTGGGGGGCCCCAACTTTTAAAAAATTTTTTTAAAATTTAAAACCCTTTTTTGGGGAATTTTTTTTAAAAATTTTTGGGAAAAAAAAAAAAAATTTTTTTAAAAAAAATTTTAAAAAAAAAAAAAAAATTTTTTTTTTTTTTTTTTCCCGGTAAAACCCCCAAAAATTTCCCGGTTTTTAAACCCCTTTTTTAAAAAATTAATTTAAATTAAAAAATTTTTGGGGAAATTTTTAAAACCCTTTTAAAAAAAAAATTTTTTTTTTTTAAAAAACCCTTTTTTTTTGGGGGGGTTTTTTTTTGGTGAAAAAATTTTCCCTTTTTTTTTAAAACCCAAAAAAAAAAAAATTTTGGAAATTTTTTTAAAATTTAAAACCCTTTTTTTTAAAAAAATTTTTTTTTCCCCCAAAAAAAAACCCCAAAAATTTTTTTAAAACCCCCCTTTTTGGCTTTGGGGAAAACCAATTTAAAAAAAAAAAAAAAAAAAACCCTTTTAAAAAAAAAAAAAAGGTTTGGGTTTTTAAATTTTTTTAAAAATTTAAAAAAATTTTTTTTTTTCCCCTTGGGGGGCCCCCAAAAAAAAAGGGGGTTTAAAAATTTTTTAAAAATTTTAAAAAACCCCCCCAAAATTTTTTAAAAAAAAAATTTTTTGGGGGGGGAAAAAAATAATTTTTTAAAATTTTTTTTCCCCTTAAAATTTTAAAATTAAGTTTTAAAAAAAATTTTTTTTTTTTAAAAAAAAATTTAAAAATTTTTTAAAAAAAAAAAAATTTTTTGGGGAAAAAAAAAAGGTCCAAAAATTTTTCCCCTTTTTTTTTTCCTTTAAACTAATTGGGAAAAAAAATTTTTAAAAAAAAAAAAAACCCCTTTTTTTTTTTTTTTTTAAAAAAAGGTTTTTTAAAAATTTCCTTAAATTTTTCCCACTTTTGCCCCCCTTTTTCCAAAAACAAAATTTTTTAAAAAAAATTTTTTTTTAAAAAAAACCTTTTTTTAAAAAAATTTTTTAAAAAAAAATTTTTTTTTTTTAAAAAACCCCCCTTTTTAAAAAAATTTTTTCCCCCCCCCTTTTTTTTAAATTTTAAAAAATTTTGGGGGGAAATAAAAAATTTTTTTTTTTTTTTTAAACTTTTTTTTAAAAATTTTAAAAATTGGTTTTTTTTTTAAAAAAAAAAAAATTTTTTTTTTTAAAAATGTTTTTTGGGCGTTTTTTTTTAAAAAAGGAAATTTTAAATTTTTTTTTTTTTTAAAAAAAAAAATTTTTTCCCCCCCAAATTTTGGGAAAAAAAAAAAGGGGAAAAAATTTTTTTTTCCCCCCAAAAAAAAAATTTTTTTTTTAAAACAAAATTTTTTTTTTTTAAAAAATTTTTTTAAAAAAATTTTTGGGAAAAAAAAATTTAATTAAATTTTTTTTAAATTTGAAAAAAATTTTTTAAAAACCAAAATTTTTTTAAAAATTTTTTTAAGTTTTGGGGGGGTTTTTTTTTAAAAAAAATTTTTTTTTTTTGGGAAATTTTTTTAAAAAATTTTTTTTTGGGGGGAAAAAAAATTTTAAAAAATTTTTTAAAAAAAAACCCCCCCCTTTTTTTGGGGGTTTTTTAATTTTTTCAAAAAAAAAACCCTCCAAAAAAATTTTTTTTGGGGGCCCCAAAAGGGTTTAAAATTAAAAAATTTTTTGGGAAAAAAACCCCTTAAAAAATTTTTAAAATTTTTTTAAAAAAATTTTTAAAAACTTTTTTGGGGCCCAACCTTTTTTAAAGTTTTTTTTTTAAACCCCTTTTTTTAAAAAAAAAATTAAAGGGGCCCCCTTTTAATTTTCAAAACCCCCGGGAGAAAAATTCCCCCCCTTTTTTTTTAAAAAAATTTTTTTTCCCCCTTTGAAAAACCCACTTAAAAAAAATTTTTTTTTAAACCCCTTTTTTTTTTTTGAAACTCGGGGGAAAAAAAAATTTTTGGTAAAACCAAAAAAAATTAACCCCCTTTTTTTTTAAAAAATTTTGGGGGGCCCCTTTTTTAAAAAGGCCTTAAAAATTTCCCAAAAATTTTTTTAAATTTTTTAAAAAAAAAATTTTTAATTTTTAAAAATTTTTTGGGAAAAAACCAAAAAAACCAAAAATTTTTTTTTAAAATTTTTTTTTTTGGGGCCCCCTTTTTTAAAAAAAAATTTTTTTTTTTTGGGTTTAAAACCGGGCCCAAACTAAAAAAAAAAAAAGGGGGGAAAAAAATTAAAAACCCCCCTTTTTTAAAAAAAAATTTTTTTTCCCTTTTTTAAAAAACAAAAAAATTTTCCCCCCCTTGGGGGGAAAAAAATTTTTAAAAAAAATTTTAAAGAAATTTTAAAAAAAAAGGGAAATTTTTTCCCCAAAAAAGGGGGTTTTTGGGGGGGAAAAAAATTTAACTTTAAAAAAATTTTTTCCCCCCAAAGGCTTTAAAAAAAATTTTTAAATCAAAAAAAAAATTTTAAAAAAAATTTTTTTTCCCCAAATCCCTTTTTTTTTGGGGGGGCCCCCCAAAAAGTTTTTTTTAAAAATTTTTTTTTAAACCCCGGGGGGCCCCCCCAAATTTTTTAAAAAAAAAAAAAGGAAAAAAAATTTTCCCCCCTTTTTTAAAAAAAATTTTTTTTCCCCCCAAAAAAGGGCCCCCAAATTTTTTTTTCCCCCTTAAAGGCTTGGGAAAACCTTTTTTTTTTGGGGGAAAAAAAAAGGGGGGAAAAAAATTAAAAACCCCCCCCAATTTTTTAAAAAAGGGGGGGGCCCCAAAAAAACCCCCAAAATTTTTTTTTTGGTTTTTCCCAAAAAAAAAGGGGGGGGTTTGGGTTTTAAAATTTAATTTTGGGGGAAAAAAAAGGGAAAAAAAATTTTTTTTAAAAAATTTTTTGGGAAAACCGGGGGGCCCCCCCCCTTTTTTTTTTAAACCCCCTTTTTTTTTTTAAAAAATTTTTGGAAAAAAAAATTTGGGGGAAAAATTTAAAAAACCCGGGTTTTTTAAACTTTTTAAGGAAAATTTTTAAAGTTTTTTTAAAACCCAAAAAAAAAACCCCCCCCCCCCTTTGAAAAAAGGGTTTTTTTTTTTTAAAAAAAATTTTAAAAAAAAATTTTTAAAAAAAATTTTTTAAATGTTTTTTTTTTTTAAAAAAAACCCCCGGGGGAAAAAAAATTTTTTTTTTAAAAAAAAAATTTTTTTAAAACCCCTTTTTTTAAAAAAAAAAATTTTGGGGCCTAAATAAAATTTCCCAAAAAATTTTTTTTTTAAAATTTTTTTTTTTTAAAAAAAAATTTTTTTTTTAAAAAAAAACCCTTCCCCAAAAAAGGGGGGGGAAACCCCAAAAAGGGGGAAACCCTTTTCCCAAATTTTCCCCAAAAAAAAAAAAGGGGGGTTTTTGGGAAAAAAACGGCCCCAAATTTTTTTTTTTTTTTTTAAAAAAATTTTTAAACCCCTTTTTAAACCCCCTTTTTAAATTTAAAAAAAAAATTTTAAAATTTTTTTTTTGGGGGGTTTTTGGCCCAAAAATTTTTTTAAAAGTTTTTAAAAATTAATTTTTTTAAAAATTTTAAAAAACCCTTAAAAAAAAAAAAATTTTTTTCCTTTTTTCCCCCCCAAAAATTTTTTTTAAAAAAAAAAAAAGGGGGTTTAAAAAAAAAACCCCCCCCCCTTTTTAAAAATTTTTCCCCCCCCCAAAAAGGGTTTTTTCCCCTTTTCCCTTTTTTTAAACCCCAAAAAATTTTTAAAACCCCGGCCCAAAAAAAAAAAAACCCCCCCCTTTTTTTTAAAAAAAAAAAATTTTAATTTTTTTTAAAAAAAATTTTTTAAAAAAAAATTTTTTTTTTTTTTGGGGGGTTTTTTAAACCCCCCCTGGGGAAAAAAAAAAGGGAAAATTTTTAAAAATTTTTTAAAAATTGTTTTTTTCCCGGAAAAATTTAAATTTCCTTTTTTTTTCCCCGGGGGAAAAAAAACCCTTTAAAAAAAAAAATTTTTTTTTTTAAAAACTTTTTTAAAAAATTTTTTTTCAAAAAACTTTTTTTTTTTAAAAAATTTGAAAAAAAATTTTTTTTGGCCCCCCCTTTTTTTAAAAAAAGGGGGAAAAAAATTTTTTAAAAAAAGGGGTTTAAAAGGGCCCCAAGTTTTTTTGGGGGAAAAATTTTGGCCCCTTTTTTAAATTTTTAAAAAAAATTTTTAAAAAAATTTTTTTAAAAAAATTTTTTTGGGGAAAAAGGGTTTAATTTTTTGGGGGAAAAACCCTTCCCCCTTTTTTCCCCCCTTTTTTTTAAAAAAAAAAAAATTTTTTTTTTTTGGGCCCCCCCAAAAAACCCCCCAAAAAAAAAAAAAAATTTTTTGGGGAAAAAACCCCTTTTTTTTTCCCCCCCCCCTTTTTGGGGGGGGGGTTTTTTCCCCCTTTTAAAAAGGGGGCCCAAAATAAAAAATTTTAAAATTCCCCCCAAAAAAAAAGGGGTTTTTAAATTTTTCGGTTTTTCCCCTTTAAACTTTTAAACCCTTTTTTTAAAAGGCCCTTTTAAGGGGGGAAATTTTTTTGGGGGGGGAAAAAAAAAAAAAAAAATTTTTTTTAAAAATTAATTTTTTTGGGGAAAAAACCCCCAAAAGGAAAAAATTTTTCCCCAAAAGGGGAAAAATTTTTTTTCCCCCCCCCCCTTTTTTTTTTTTTTTTTGGGGCCCTTTTTTTTAAAAAAAAATTTAACTTTATTTTAAACTTTTTAAACCCCTTTTTTTAAAAAAAAAAAATTTTTTTAAAAAAAAAAAAAAAAATTTTTTGGGTTTTGGAAAGTTTTTTTTTTTTTTTTTAAAAAAAAAAAAAAAAACCAAAAAAAAAAATTTTTAAAATTTTTTTAAAAAAAATTTAAAAAAAAAATTTTTTTTTTTTAAAACCCCCAAAAAAAAACCCCCCCAAAAAAAATTTTTTTTTGGGGGGAAAATTTTTTTTAAAAAAAAATTTCCCCCCCTTTTGGGAAACCCTTTAAATTTTGGGGTTTTTTTTTAAAATGCCATTTTCCTTTTTTCCCCCCCCTTTTTTTTGGGTTTTTTGGGGGGAAAAAAGGGGGAAAAAAAAAATTTTTTAAAAAAAAAGGGGGTTTTTGGGAAAAAGGGGTTTAAAAAAAACCCCCCCTTTTTTAAAAACCTTTTTTTCCCCAAAATTTTTTCCCCCCTTTTTTTAAAAAAAAAAAATTTTTTTTTTCCCCCCCCCCAAAAAAAAAATTTTTAAACCCCAATTTTTAAGGGGTTTTAAAAATTTGAAACCAAAAAATTTTTAAAAAAATTTTTAAAAACCCCCGGGGAAAAAAAAAAAACCCAAAATTTTTCCCCCCCAAAAAAAAATTTTTCCCCCCCTTTTTTAAAAATTGGCCCCCCAAAAAAAGGGGGAAAAATTTTTTGGAAAAAAATTTTAAAGGGTTTTTTTTAAAAAAAAAATTTTTTTTTTTCCCCCCCTTTTGTTTCCCCCATTTTTTTTTTTTTTTTTTTTTTGGGGGGAAACCTTTTGGTTTTTTTTGGGGAAAAAAAAACGGGGAATTTTTTTAAAAAAAAAGGGGCCCCGGGGAAAAAAATTTTAAAAAACCCCCCTTTTTAAAAGGGGGGGGAAAACCCTTTTAAAAAAAAATTTTGGGGAAAAAAAAATTTTTTTGGTTTTTTTTTTTTTTTTTCCCGGGGTTTTTTTTTCCAAAACCTTTTTTTTCCCCCCCCTTTTTTTTTTAAAAAAAGGGGAAATAAAAAGGAAAAAAAGGGTTTTTTAAAATTTTGGGAAACCCAAAAAAAATTTTTAAAAATTTTTTAAAAATTTGGGGTTTGGGGAAAAAAAGGCCCAAAATTTTTTTCCTTTTTTGGGGGGTTTTTTTTGGGGAAAAAAAACCAAAATCTTTTTTTAAAAAAAAAAAATTTTTTAAAACCCCCTTTTGTTTTTTTTTTTCCCCCTTTTTTAAACCATTTTTAAACCCCCTTTTTTAAACCCCCAAAAAGGGGGAAAAAAAAATTTTTTTTGGAAAATTTAAAAAAATTGTTTTTAAAAAATTTTTTAAAATTTTTTTAAAAAGTTTTAAAGGAAAAAAGGAAAATTTTTAAAAAGGAAAGGGGGTTTAAATTTTTTTTTCCCTTTTAAATTCAAAAAAAAAAAAAAAAAAATTTTTTTTTTTTTTTTCCCGTTTTTGGGTTTTTTTTTTTTCCCCCCTTTTTCCGGCCCCCCTTTTTTCCCCCCCTTTTAAACCCCCAAAAAAAAAAAAAAGGAATTTTTTTGGGGTTTTTCCCCCCCCTTTTTTGGAAAATTTTTTTTTTTTTTTTAAAAAAAAAAACCCCAAAAAAAAAAACCCCCCCCGGGGGGGGAAACCGGGGGTTTTTTTTCCCAAAAACCCCCAAAGGAAAAAAAATTTTTTAAAAAAAATTTTTTTTTTTGGGCCCAATTTTTTAAAAATTTTTTTTTTTTTTTAAAAACCCCAATTTTTTTTTAAAAAAAATTTGAAGTTGGTGAAACTAAAAGGTTTTTTTTTGGGGAAACCCTTTGGGAAAAATTTTTAATTTTTTTTTTAAAAATTTCGGGGGGGGGGCCCCCCCCCCAAAATTTTTTAAAAAAAATTTTTGGGAAGGCCCTTTTTAAATTTTTTTTTTTTGGGGGAAAAAAATTTTTTGGGGGGGGGAATTTTTTTTTTTTTTTGGTTTTAAAAATTTTTTTTTAAACCCCTTTTTTTTTAAAAAAACCCTTTTTTGGGGGAAAAAAATTTTAAAAAACCAAAAAAATTTTTTAAAATTTTTAAAAATTTTCCTTTTTTTTTGGGGGGGGGGAAAAAGGGTTTTAAAAAAAAAAAAAATTTTTTTTTAAAAAAAAAATTTTTAATTAAAATTTTTTAAAAAAACCTTTTTAAAAAAACCCCCGGGGTTTTTTAAAAATTTTTTTTAAAAAAAAAATTTTTTTAAAATTTTTTTAAAAATTTTTGAAATTTTTTTTTTTCCCCCAAAAAAATTTTTCCCTTTTTAAAAAATTTTTTTTGGAAAAAAATTGGGGTTTTTTTAAAAAAACCCCCCTTTTTTTTTAAAAAAATTTTGGTTTTTTTTTTAAAAAAAAAAAATTTTTTTTAAAAAGGGGGTTTTTTTTAAAAGGGAAAAGGGTTTAAAAAATTTTTTTTTTTTTTTGGGGGAAAACCAAATTTTTTAAAAATAATTTTTTTTTTTTTTAAAAAAACCCCCCCCCAAAAAAAAAAATTTTTAAAAAAAGGGGGGGAAAAAAAAAAACCCCTCCCCAAAAAAGGGAAATTTTCCCCCAAAAAAAAACCTTTTTTTTTAAAATTTTTTTTTCCCTTTTTGGGGGTTTTTTTTTTAAAATTTTGGGGGGGTTTCCCCTTTTTTAAATCCCTTTTTAAACCAAAAAAAATTTTTTTTTAAAAAATTGGGGGGGGGAAAAAAAACCCCCCGGCTTTTTTAAAAAGGGGAAAAAGGGGGGGGTTTTGGAAAAATTTTTTGGGGGTTTTAAAAACCAAAAAAAATTTTAAAAAATTTTTCCGGGAAAACCCCGGGAGGGGTTTTTTCCCCCCTTTTTTCCCCAAATTCAAAAAAAGGTTTAAAAGGGAAAAAATTTTGGGGGAAAAAATTTTTTTTTTTTTTAAAAAAATTGAAAAAATTAAATTTTTTTTTTTCCCCCTTTTTTGGGAAGGGGGGGAAAAAAAAATTTTTTTTTTCCCCGGGGGAAAATTTTCCCCCTTTTTAAAGGGGTTTTCCCCAAAAATTTTTTTTAAAAAACCCCCCAAAAAAAAAACCAAAAAAAAAATTTTTTTTCCCCCCCAAAAAGGGGGGAAAATTTTTTTTTCCAAAAATTTTTTAAAAAAAAAAAAAACCCCTTTTGGGGAAAAAAAAAAATTTTTTTTTAAAAAAAACCCCCTTTTTTTTCAAAAAAAACCAAACCCCCCTTTTTTTTAAAAACCTTTTTTTTTTAAAAAGGGGAAAAATTTTTTTAAAAAAAATTTTTTGGGAAAAAAAATTTCCCCTTTTTTTTAAAAAAAATTTTTTAAAATTCCAAAAACAAAAAAAATTGCCCCCAAAAAAATTTTTTTTTAAAAATTTTGGGTTTTTTTTTTGGTGAAAAAAAAAACCCCCCCCTTTTTTTTTTTAAAAAAAAGGGGGTTTTTTAAAAAAAACCCCCTTTTAAAAAATTTTTTTTTTTAAAAATTTTTTAAAAAAATTTTTTTTTTTTTGGGGAAAAACCCAAACCAAAAAAAACTTTTTTGGGGAAACCCTTTGGGTTTTTTTTTTTTCCCCCCCAATTTTTAAAAAAATTCCTTTAAAAAAAAAAAAAAAATTTTTTTTTTTAAAAAAAAGGGGGTTTTTTCCCCTTTTTTAAATTTTTTTTCCCCCTTTTTTTTTTCCCCTTTTTTAAAAGGGCCCTTTTTTTTTTTTAAAAAAAAATTTAACCAAAAACCCCCCTTAAAAAAATTTTTTTTTTTTTTTTTTTTTTAAAAAAGGGGAAAAAAAATTTCCAAAAATTTTTTTAAATTGCCCCCCCAAAAAAATTTTTTTTTTTTTAAATTTTTTATAAAAAAAAAAATTTAAAAAATTTTTTCCCCAAAAGGAAGGGGAAAAATTTTTGTTTTAAAAGGTTTTTTTTAAACCCTTTTAAAAACCCCCTTTTTTCCAAAAAATTTTGGGTTTTTTTAAAAAAAAAGGGCCCCCCCTTTGAAAAAAATTTTTTTTTAAAAAAATTTTTTGGGTTTTTTAAAAAAGGGAAACCAAAAATTTAAAAAAAAAAATTTTAAAGAGGGTTTTTTAAAACCTTTTTTTTTGGGGGGAAAAAAATTTTTTTTTTTTTCCCCTTTTTTTTTTAAAAAAGGGGGGTTTTTTTTTTTTTTGGGGTTTAAAATTTAAAACCCCCCCAAAAAAAAAAATTTTTAAAACGGGGGGAAAAAACCCCCCCAAAAAAAAAAAACCAAAAAATTTTTGGGTTTTGGGTTTTTTAACCTTTTTAAAAAAAAAACCCCCCCAAATTTAAAATTTTTTTTTGGGGTTTTTTTGGGGGTTTTCCCCCCAAAAAAAAATTTTAAAACCCCAAAATCCCAAAAACCCCAAATTAAAAAGGGGTTTTTTTTAAAAAAGGGAGGCCCCCCTTTTTTAAAACCCAAAACCCCTTTTTTAAAAAATTTTTTGGGGCCCAAAAAAGGGGAAAACCCCCCAAATGTTTTGGGGGAAAAAAAAAAAAAAAAAACCTTTTTGGGGGTTTTTTGGGGAAAAAAGTTTAAAAGGGTTTCCCCTTTTTTTTTTTTTTGGGGTTTTAAAAAAAAAAATTTTTTTTTAAAAATTTTTTTTAAAAAAAAAAAAAAAAATTTTTTTTAAAAAATTTTTTTTCCCCAAAAAATTCCCCAAAATTTTTTTAAATTTTTTTTTTTTGGGGGGAAAAAAAAAAAACCCCCAAAATTTTTTTTTGGGGGGTTTTAAAAACCATTTTCTTTTTTTTTGGGGAAAAAAAATTTTTAAAAGGGGGGTTTTTTAAAAACCCCCCCCTTTTTAAAAATTTTTTTGGGGAAATTTTTTTTTAAAAAAAATTTTTTTTTTTAAATTTTTTTTTTTTCCCCCAAAAAAATTTAAAAAATTTTCCCCCCTTTTTTAAAAAAATTTTAAAAACCCTTTTTTTGGTTTTTTTTAAAAAACCCCTTTTAAAAACCCCTTCCCCTTTTAAAAAAATTTTTGGGGGTTTTTTTTTTTAAAAAAATTAAACCCGGGGTTTTTTTAAAAAATTTTTTTTTCCCCCCAAAAAAAGGGGGGAAAAAATTTTTTTTTAAAAAAAATTTTTCCCTTTTTAAAAAAAATTAATTTTTTAAAAATTTTAAAAAAAAAAAATTTAAAGGAAAAAAAAAATTTTTTTTAAAAATTTTAATTTTTTTTTTTTTTTTTCCCCCCCTTTTTTTAAAACCAAAAAAATCCCCTTTTTCAAAAATTAAGGTTGATTAAATTTTTTAACGGGAAATTTTTAAAAATTTTAAAAAAATTCAAAATTTTTTTTTAAAAATCCCTTTTTTTTTTTTGGGGGAAAAACCCCTTTTTTTAAAAATTTTTTTTAAAGGTTTTTTAAAAAATTTTCCCCAAAATTAATTTGGGGAAAAAAAACCCTTTTAAAATTTTAAAATTTTCCCCTTTCCCCAATTTTTTTTTTTTTTAATTTTTCCAAAAAAAAACCCCCCCTTTTTTTAAAAAAATTTTTTTTTAAGGGAAAAGGAAAAATTTTTTTTTTTTAAAAATTTAAAAACCTTTTTTTTTTTAAAAAAAAAAACCCTTTTTTTTTTTTTTTGGAAAAAAAATTTTTAAAAAATTTTTCCCCCCTTTTTTTTTAAAATTTTTCCCCCCCCCAAAAAAAAAGTCAAAATTTTAAAAAGGGAAAAAAAACCCCCCGGGCCCTTTTTTTAAAAAAAATTTTTTTCCCCTTTTTAAAAAAACCCCAAAATTTTTTGGTTTTTTTCCCCCTTGGGGGGGAAAATTTTTTAAAAAAAAAAAAATTTTAAAAGGAAAAATTTTTTTCCCAAAAAAAAATTTTTGGGCCCCCCCTTTTTTAAAAAGGGCCCCCAAATTTCCCCCTTTTTTTTTTGGGTTTTTTTAAAAAAAATTTTTAAAAAAATTTTTTTAAAAAAAATTTAAAATTTTTTTTAAAAAAAAAATTTTTTGGGAAATTTTTTTTTTCCCCCCATTTTTTTTTTCCCCCCCCCGGGGGGGGCCCCCAAAAAAAAAAAATTTTAAAAATTTAAAAAAACCAAAAAAAATTTTAACCCTTTTTAAAAAAAAAATTTTGGGTTTTTTTTTTTCCCCCCCCCAAAAAAAAAAAAAAACCCCCCCCCCTTTTTGGGAAAAAGGGGGAAAAAAAAAAAAAAAAAAAAGGGGCCAAAAAAATTTTTCCCCTTTTTTTTTTTTGGGGAAAAAAAATTTAAAAAAATTTTTTTAAAAAATTTTTTAAAATTGGGAAATTAAATTAAAAAAGGGGAAAAACTTTTTAAAAAAAGGAAAAACCCGGGTTTTTTTAAAAAATTTTTTGGGGTTTTTTTTTTAAAAAACCCTTAAAAATTTCCCTTTTTTTTCCCCTTAAAATTTTTTGGGAAAACAAAAAAACTAATTGGGGGAAATTAAAAGGGGAAAAAAAAACCCAAAAAAATTTTTTTAAAATTTAAATTTTTAAAATTTTTGGGGGTTTTAAAAAAAAAAAAAAATTTTTTTCCCCCCTTTTGGGGGGAAAAAAACCCCAAAAAAAAACCAAAAAAAAAAAAAAAAAGTAAATTTTTTAAAAAAATTTTTTGGTTTTTTTTTTAAAAACCCCCATTTAAAAAAATTTTTTTTTGGGGGGGGGGGCCCCCTTAATCTTTTTTTAAAAAAAAAAAATTCTTTTTTTCCCAGAAAATTTTAAAATTTTGGGGGCCCCCCAAAAAAAAATTTTTTTTTTTTTTAAAAAAATTTAAATTTTTTTAAAAAATTTTTAAAAAAAATTGGAAAACTTTTTTTTCCCCGCCCCCTTTTTAAAATTTTTTTTAATTTTTAATTTCCCTTAAAAAAAAATTTTTTTGGCGGGGGAAATTTGGGAAAAAAATTTTTTAAAAACCCAAAAAAAAACCCCCCAAAAAAAAAAATTTTTTTTCCCCTTTTTTAAAAATTTAGGTTTTTTTTTTTTCCCCCTTTAAAACCCCCAAAAAAAACCTTTATTCCCAAAAAAATTTTGGGGAAAAAAAAAAACCCAAAAAAACCCTTTTGGGGTTTTTTTTTTTAAATTTTTTAAAACCCCCCAAAAAAACCCCCCCAAATTTTTGTTTTGGGGGTTTTTTGGGGGAAAAAAAATGGGTTTCCCTTTTTTTTAAACCAATTTAAAAAGAAAAATTTTTAAAAAATTTTTGGGGGAAAAAACCCAAATTTGGGGGGTTTTTTTTTCCCCGGGGAAATTTTTTTTTCCCCCAAATTTTTTTTTAAAAAAATTTTAAAAAAAAACCCCTTAAACCCAATTTTTTTTTTTAAATTTTTAAATTTAAAACCCCTTTTTTTTTTTTTTTCCCCCCGGTTAGTTAACTTGTGAAACCACTTGAAAAAAACATCTTGTGACATGTTTTTTTACAGAAATGAAACTTCTTTGAACCCAGTTTCCACTGAAGTGGAAACAAGCCTTTTCACAACATTAGCGTGTTTTACACAAAGTGATTTTCAGGTTTTGAAACGCGTTATGGTGAAATCAAGTTACCTTCAAATCTAACTCTGTGGAAAGTCAAAATACTCTGGTAAAAGCAGTTCTAAATGATGAATTCCCCAGTACCCTTATGTTTAAAACTGTTTGGATGGTTTCCCAACTGTTTTTCAAAGTGCACTTCAACATCTCATACTCACTTTTTGAAATCCCATTGACTTGCATTGGGCCAAAACTGAAGTTGAGTGAAACTCAATGAGTCTTAACTGCTATGTTGTGAAACCACTTGAAACACATCTCGACATAGTTTTTACAGAAATGAACTGTTTTGAGCAGTTTCCTGGTGGAAAACAAGCCGTCACACATGTGTACACAAAGGTGATTTTCAGGCCCTGAAACGCTGTTATGGGAATTTCACGTACCTTCAAATCTAACTCTGTGGAAAGTCAAAATACTCTGGTAAAAGCAGTTCTAAATGATGAATTCTCAGTACCCTTATGTTTAAGAACTGTTTGGATGGTTTCAACTGTTTTTCAAAGTGCACTTCAACATCTCATACTCACTTTTTGAAATCCCCATTGACTTGCATTGGGCCAAAACTGAAGTTGAGTGAAACTCAATGAGTCTTAACTGCTATGTTGTGAAACCACTTGAAACACATCTGCGACATAGTTTTTTACAGAAATGAACTGTTTTGAGCAGTTTCCTGGTGGAAAACAAGCGTCACACTGTGACACAAAGTGATTTTCAGGCCCTGAACGCGCTTATGGGAAAATTCACGTTACCTTCAAATCTAACTCTGTGGAAAGTCAAAATACTCTGGTAAAGCAGTTCTAAATGATGAATTCCCAGTACCTCTTATGTTTAAGAACTGTTTGGATGGTTTCCCAACTGTTTTCAAAGTGCACTTCAACATCTCATACTCACTTTTGAAATCCCCATTGACTTGCATTGGGCCAAAACTGAAGTTGAGTGAAACTCAATGAGTCTTAACTGCTATGTTGTGAAACCACTTGAAACACATCTGCGACATAGTTTTTACAGAAATGAACTGTTTTGAGCAGTTTCCTGGTGGAAAACAAGCCGTCACACATGTGTACACAAAGTGATTTTCAGGCTCTGAAACGCGTATGGGAAATTCAGTTACCTTCAAATCTAACTCTGTGGAAAGTCAAAATACTCTGGTAAAAGCAGTTCTAAATGATGAATTCCCCAGTACCCTTATGTTTAAGAACTGTTTGGATGGTTTCCCAACTGTTTTCAAAGTGCTCTTCAACATCTCATACTCACCTTTTGAAATCCCCATTGTACTTGCATTGGGCCAAAACTGAAGTTGAGTGAAACTCAATGAGTCTTAACTGCTATGTTGTGAAACCACTTGAAACACATCTGCGACATGTTTTTTTACAGAAATGAACTGTTTTGAGCAGTTTCCTGGTGGAAAACAAGCCGTCACACATGTGTACACAAGGTGATTTTCAGGCTCTGAAACGCGTTATGGTGAATTCAAATTACCTTCAAATCTAACTCTGTGGAAAGTCAAAATACTCTGGTAAAAGCAGTTCTAAATGATGAATTCCCAGTACCCTTATGTTTAAGAACTGTTTGGATGGTTTCCCAACTGTTTTTCAAAGTGCACTTCAACATCTCATACTCACTTTTGAAATCCCCATTTACTTGCATTGGGCCAAAACTGAAGTTGAGTGAAACTCAATGAGTCTTAACTGCTATGTTGTGAAACCACTTGAAACACATCTCGACATGTTTTTACAAAATAACTGTTTTGAGCAGTTTCCTGGGGGAAAAACAAGCCGTCACACATGTGTACACAAAGTGATTTTCAGGTTTTAAAAGCGGTTAGGGGTGAAATCAAGTTACCTTCAAATCTAACTCTGTGGAAAGTCAAAATACTCCGGTAAAAGAAAAGGGTTT
>NW_024377044.1:0-7076 GCF_016835505.1 Polypterus senegalus | reverse complement strand
ACTACCATTATGTTTAGGGAGCATCCTCTCTTTTGCCTTTGCTTGGAGGACTGCTAGACTTCTTGACTTGACATCTAATTCCTGCGTGTGTGTGAGCAGCATAGAGTAAACAATGTCTAGAATGGCATCGACAAGCAAATACTCAGTGGATGACATTTTACTAATTTTATTATTTTGGATTGGACTCTTACTTGTTGGACTGTGATTTGGTGCAAGTGATCTGGAGATCGAGATCTAAAACAAAAGTGAGGTACTGGCATCAGCTGATCAATCCCCAGCTGACACTGCCAGGTCTCTTCCACACAGCGACAGCACACTGCATGCAGCAACAAACTTTTATGTTGATTTATGTCAGAAACTATTGCTTTGTGTGCTTTTTAGAAGCCTACGTATTTTGGAAAAATATTCAGCCCTAGGAGAAAAGGGGAAAAATCAGAGATATTGTAGTGACCAGTAAAAGTTCATGGCTGTTGTTTTAATGACTGTAAAGTTCAGGGTGACTTTGACACATAGTGAATTGTCTTGGTTGTTAGGCACAGTAAAAGTGCGGGTTCTTTGGTTGTTGTTTGCTGACAAGCTTGATGAATGGACGCACACTAAAAGCACTCCATACTCTTAAGCAGCATCTATTTTTTAAACTCGATGCAAATGTATTGCTGAACAATTATAGATAATGTTTAGTTAATCATGACAGGCTTTCTGACAGATATCTTTGTCAAAGAATAGTTTTTATCCACGCCGCACGGATGTCACGACAATATGATAAGCCACTGCTGTAGTAATGTCGCCCTACATCTCACTTTTTCTCTCATAAGGCACAGCACGGGTGTATGAGCTTTGTAATGTGGCTTGTTTCAGGGCAGGAGGATGGGAAGTATTCACGGTCTGGGCTGCAGCAAGCATTTTCACATGCTCTTTGTACTGCACTTTATGGCACTGTTGTCTTCTTCTTATTATTATTTTGGCTGCTCCGTTAGGGTTGCCACAGTGGATCATCTTCTTCCATACCTTTATGTCCTGTGCATTTTGTTCTGTTACAACCATCACCTGCATGTTCTCTCTCACCACATCCATAAACCTTCACTTAGGCATTCCTCTTTTCCTCTGCCCTGGCAGCTCTATCCTTAGCATCCTTCTCCCAATATGCTCAGCATCTCACCTCAATGTCCTCAAAGGCAATGTCGCCTCTCTGACTATGTCTCTTAATCATCCAACTTGAGCTGACCCTCTAATGCCCTCATTTCTAATCCTGTCCATCCTCGTCACACCAAATGCAAATCTTAACATCTTTAACTCAGCCACCTCCAGCTCTGACTCCTGCTTTCTGGTCAGTGCCACCATCTCCAACCCATATAACATAGCTGGTCTAACTACCGTCCTTTAGACCTTCCGTTTCACTCTTGCTGATACCCATCTGTCACAAATCACTCCTGACACTCTTCTCCACCCAATCCACCCTGCCTGCACTCTCATTTTCACCTCTCTGTCACACTCCCCGTTACTCTGTACTGTACTCTGTACTTAAACTCATACACATTTTTCCAACTCTACTCCTTGAATCCTCACCATTCCACTGACCTCCGTCTCATTCACACACATCTATTCTGTTATGGTGATCCTACTGACCTTCATTGCTCTGCTCTCTAGAGCATATCTCCCAACCTGCTCCCTACTATTGCTACAGATCACAATGTCATCAGATCATAGCCCGGGACTCCTGTCTAATCTCGTCTGTCAACCTGTCCATCACCATTGCAAATAAGAAAGGACTCAGAGCTGATCCCTGATGAAATCCACCTCCAACTTGAATGCATCCGTCACTCCTACCGCAGACCTCACCACTGTCACACTTCCCTCATAGGCCTCATAGCCTGTACAACTCTTCACGTGCTTCTCTGCCACTCCGACTTCTTCATACAATACCACAGCTCCTCTTGAGGCACCCTGTCATATGCTTTCTCCATGTCCACAAAGACGCAATGCAACACCTTCTGGCCTTCTCTAAACTTCTCCATCAACACCCTTAGAGCAAACATCGCATCTGTGGTGCTCTTTCTTGGCATGAAACCATACTGCTGCTCACTAATCATCATCTCACTTCTTAACTGAGCTTCCACTACTCTTTCCCATAACTTCACTGCTGTGGTTCATCAATTTTATTTCCCTGTAGTTACTGCGGTCCTGCACATCCCCTTATTCTTAAATATCGGGACCAGTACACTTCTTCTCCACTCCTCAGGCATCAACTCACTTTCCAAGATTCCATTAAACAATATGGTTAAAAACGCCACTGCCATCTCTCCTAAACACCTCCAAGCTTCCATATGTATGTCATCTGGACCAATGGTCTTTCCATTCTTCATCCTCTTCATAGCTCTCCTTACTTTCTCCTTGCTAATCCGTTGCACTTCCTGATTCACTATCTCCACATCATCCAACCTCTTCTCTCTCTTGCTCTCTTCATTCATCAGCCTCTCAAAGTACTCTTTCCATCTGTTTAACACATTCTCCTCGCTTGTGAATACGTTTCCATCTTTATCCTTTATTACCCTAACCTGCTGCACATCTTTCCCATCTTGCTCCCTCTGTCTAGCTAATCAGTACCGGTCCTTTTCTCCTCTCCTTAGTATCCAACCTCTCATATAACTCATCATACGCTTTTTCTTTAGCCTTAGCCACCTCTCTCTTCACCTTGCCTTATCTCCTTGTACTCTTGTCTACTTTCTGCATCTCTCTGACTAACCAAATTCTTCTTTGCTATCCTCTTCCTCTGAATACTCTCCTGTATTTCCTTATTCCACCACCAGGTTTCCTTTTCCTCCTTCCTCTGTCCAGATGTCACGCCAAACACCCTTCTTGCTGTCACCCTTACTATATCTGCTGTCGTTTTCCAGCTGTCTGGTAACTGTTCACTCCCACCCAATGCCTGTATCAAATGGGTTTCAAAGAAATATGACAGTCTGAAAATTTTGTATCATTTTAAGAAACAAAAGTAAAAGGGATTTCACTGTCAGTACCATTTACATTTTAAAGCTAAAAATACGGTATCCATACAAAATCTGAAATATCTTTCATTTAAATCAACAAAATGGAATATGTATTGTATAATGAAAACATCTTGACATTTTCTTATAAAAGTATGTTTATAAATGTAACTTCTTTCCTTAAAATTCTGATCAAGTTTTAAGAAAAATGTTCTTTTGATAATTATAAAACACAAAGGAGACACATTCTCTCACAATTGTGAGCTGTGTATCAGAATGGGTGCTTTTGAATGTAAATATGCTCGTTTGTTTGATTTATGTCAGTTTTTATATAAAATTTGTTTAAGGAGACTGTTTAGTTGACTAATTTTTGATTAAAATATGAAAAACACAGTGGCGTTAAGTAGAGATACATATATAAATAAGTTGAGTAATCTTATGCAAGGTTATTAAAGTTTTGCCTTTTATATTAGTTTGTATTTCAGTATTTATTCTGACCTTACTTGGAAATTCAATTTAGTTTTAGTTTTCCTTCATTGTGTATTTTTAGTTTTAATTTAGTTTTTATTTTACAAAGATGTTTCTATTTTATTTGTATATATATATTAGTTTCAGTTTTACTTTTAGTAATTATGGTCTGGTTAAAGAGCTACTATGGAGTTTAGTTTTTGTGTCACAAAGAGACAGAACTGTACATAACGGGTTTGGATATAATGAGTTTAATGTGAGTGGAAGCTTACTACGCTACATGGTTTACTATTTGGTTTTGGTTTTGTTTGATAAAAATTAGTATAATCAAAACCAGGTACTGAATATGAACATTTTATACAATTTTATAATTTTTAAAATATTTTCAATGTCATTTGTGCTGAACAAATCTGCTGCCTGTTGGCACTTTTTCCTTTTCCTTTTTATTGCCCAGAATCGGCCAATTTGTAGTGAAATTTAGGTGAACTTTAAGGTGTGAGGGTTTTTACTCTAAATGTCTACAGCCCTCACCATATCCTTCTCCAATGACAAAGTGCTTATAGTGAATGCCTTCAATGTTGCATTCAAAAATCTCCTATACTGGGCTTTTTATTTTCTACTAGCTATATTGATCTCTCGATTCCATCTCAGGTACAAATAATTTATAGACAGAATTTTGCCACCTGCAGGCCTGAAAAGATAACAAAAATTAGAAAACAGAATCTATTGTGTTTTGTCAGGTGTGATCCTGAAAATCATGGGGGCTTAGGGAGAACAGGGGTCTTAGGCTTGAATCAGTGTGCAGACCCCACCTGGCTGTATTGAAGGAAATAAAGAAAAACAAGCATGTAGTGTGAAGGTTAGGGTCAGGAAGACTTGAATAGCCCACCATAAGAACAGTAAACCCATAATGAGCAAGGCAAGATAGGGAATAAGAGTATGGACAGTGTCACAAACTCGACACAGAGTCATAAAAATGTTTGGGGCAGCCACCCGTGTAATTGATATCTTGGCTGCAAGAGTCATTTTTAAATGAATACTGCACTGATGTGCACACAACCAAGTCGAAAAACAGAACTGAGAGAATAGGGAATAGGTACAGGTTTTTAAAGGGGAAGACAGGAAATGAGATCATGGTGATCGGGCTCATGGTCTTCAGCCATTGGTTCGTGCCTGGATGTGACATCACAGGGCCGGAGCCAGCAAAGTCTTCTTCCATAGGCTTGGTCCCGGAAGGCGTCAAGAGAGCCAGGTGGAATCTCCTGTAAATGGTCTACAGGAAAGGGAGGAAAAGAGTAAGTGCACTTTGCCACATCCTGGCATGCCTTGGAACTGCCATTACACAAGCCCTTTAGCTGTCTCCCATGCGCATGTGTGTGACAACAGGCACAAAATGACAGAAAAGCATCTGAGATGAAGAACAATATATCTTCTTCTTCTTTCGGCTGCTACCGTTAGAGGTCACCACAGTGGATCATCTTCTTCCATATCTTTCTGTCCTCTACATCTTGTTCTGTTACACCCATCACCTGCATGTCCTCTCTCACCACATCCATAAACCTTCTCTTAGGCCTTCCTCTGTTCCTCTTGCCTGGCAGCTCTATCCTTAGCATCCTTCTTCCAATAGTAAAAATTATTATTATTAATATACCCAGCATCTGTCCTCTGCACATGACCAAACCAGCGCCAATATCGCCTCTCTGACTTTGTCTCCCAAGCGTCCAACTTGAGGCTGACCGTCTAATGTACTAATTTCTAATCCTGTCCATCCTCGTCACCCAGTGCACATCTTAGCATCTTTAACTCTGCCACCTCCAGCTCTGTCTCCTGCTTTCTGGTCAGAGCCACCGTCTCTAACCCATATAACAGAGTTGGTCTCACTACCATCCTGTAGACCTTCCCTTTCACTCTTACTGATACCCATCTTTAACAAATTACTCCTGACACTCTTCTCCACCCATTCCACCCTGCCTGCACTCTCTTTTTCACCTTTCTTCCACAATCCCCATTACTCTGTACTGTTGATCCCAAGTATTTAAACTCATCAACCTTAGTCAGCTCTACTCCCTGCATCCTCATCATTACACTGACCTCCCTCTCATTCACACACATGTATTCTGCCTTGTTCCTACTGACCTTCATTCCTCTCATCTCTAAAGCATATCTCCACCCTCCAGGGTCTCCTCAACCTGCTCCCTACTATCACTACAGATCACAATGTCATCCAACAAACACCATAGTCTACTAGGACTCCTGTCTAATCTCGTCTCTGTCAACCCGTCCATCACCATTGCTATTAAGAAGAGGCTCAGAGGCCGATCCCTGGTGAAATCCCACCTCCGTCACTCCTACCTCAGACCTCGCCACTGTCACACTTCCTCGTACATATCCTGCACAACTCTTATGTTCTTTTCTGCCACTCCCGACTTCCTCATACAATACCACAGCTCCTCTCGAGGCACCCTGTTATATTCTTTCTTCAGGTCCACAAAGACACAATGCAACTCCTTCTGGCCTTCTCTAAACTTCTCCATCAACATCCTCAGAGCAAACATTGCATCTGTTGTGCTCTTTCTTGGTCATGAAACCATACTGCTGCTCACTAATCATCATCTCATTTCTTTTTTTTTTTATTAATTTTATTACAATCCATACAAAACAATCAAGTTTTTACAAAAGAAAAATTGAGTTAAGAACAGATCGATACCCACCCTTGAGAGAGAGAGAGAAAGCCAAGCGTGAAAAATTTTACAGCTTTTAAACAAACCTAAATTAATAAATTCACTATGCTTCATGAACTTATTTTAAAATATTACTGATTAGATCCTGCCATATTTTGAAAAAAGTCCGTGCGGATCCTCTAACTGAGTATTAGATTTTTTCCAATTTCAAATAATATAACATCAGTTTCCCACTGACTTAAAGAGGAGAGTTTGGGTTCTTCCAGCTTATCAGAATAAGTCTGCGTGCCAAAAGTGTAGTGAATGCAATCAAAGTTTGTTTGTCTTTCTCCACTTTAAGCCCCTCTGGAAGAACCCCAAACATAGCTGTTAATGGGTTAGGAGGGATTGTGAGTGTCCAAGGCTGTCTGAAAGGTAATTAATAATTTTGTCCAGAATAGCGTTAATTTGGTGCAGGCCCAGAACATGTGACCCAGTGAGGCTGGGACTTAATTCGCGTTAGCAGGTTGGATCATGTCCTGGAAACATTTTGGAGTGCGAGACAGATGTGCTTTCGATATATAATTTTAAGTTGTATAATTGTATGCTTTGTGCATATGGAGCTCAGTGAATTCTCTGCATTGCTACTTTCCACTCCTTTTCTGATATATTAATTGAGATCTTTTTCCCAGTGTCCTCTTGGGTCTTTAAAAGGAAGGGATTGTAAAATGATTTTATATATTGTAGAGATGGAGTCAAAGTCCTTGAGATTGAGCAATATTTTTCCAGCATGGATGAGGGTGCAAGATGAGGGAAAATCTGGAAGGTTCTGTTTAACAAAGTTCCTGATTTGAAGATAGTGAAAGAAATTTGTAGCTGGAATGTTAAATTTGGAATATAATTGTTCATAGGATGCAAAGACGTTGTCTATATAAAGATCTCTAAGCAAGTTAATTCCAATATT
>NW_024377043.1:0-17500 GCF_016835505.1 Polypterus senegalus | reverse complement strand
CACCACCGCATTCCAAGAAAACACCTACTACCTACTATCAAATTTGGTAGAGGTTCCATCATGCTGTGGGGCTCTGTGGCTAGTTCAGGGACTGGGGCCCTTTTTAAAGTCGAGGGTCGAATGAATGTTCAAACATCAGTCACAAAGTCGAGTTATGCGGGGTTGGATATTCCAACAAGACAATGACCCAAAACACAGTTTGTAATCTACAAAGGAATTCATGTAGAGGGTGTGGAATGGAAGTTAAAATCTATTGCTAGCTTCTGTATGAAAATCTGCATGCTCTGTGTGGCTAGGTATTATTAACAGAAGCATGCTTGCATGGAGTAGGGCTGCAGGAGTGGAGTGCAGTTCTTGGCTCTTCCAGGCTGCTTCAGAAGTGCCTAGATTACCGTCCAATTAAGATGCCAAATGTGTGACAATTTTTCGATAAGCTTCATTAAAAATATAACAAAGGAAACAAATAATTTTACGATGAACAATATCATTATGACCTGTCCTTACATATTGACCCTGAGGAAGATGATTCAGATCATTCAAAACTGCTACTGGGTTGCAATGGCAAAAACCAGAAGAGTCATCTGTCTCCCGGCGCACGAAGTCAGACCCCTCCGCTCTAAACCTATGGGTGGTTTTACTTCCCCTTGGCTCCCCTAAACCTTCTGGCCCGACATTCTCTTGCCCCCTCATTGAAGTCCCCAACCCCCGACATGATCCCGCACAACCCCAAGGCAATAATAATCCCACTACCGTAATGATTCACGAAATTGGGACATTCAAGAATTAAAGGATGTGGTGTCTGAACTGCCCGACCCCAAAGCGGTCGGTGGACTGAAATTTGTGCAGCAATTACAGCAGCTTGATGATATGTATAAACCAAATGCTGCAGAGTGGACACAGGCTGCCCAAAGCTGGGCACCACATGGGTAAATCAAGGTGATCTTAACGGTGCCCATTGGCGTTGGAATGAAGCTCTTCCCCGAGGACCCGGGAATGAAGGTCCTTTCCTTGGCCAGTGGGAGCCTTTGAAAGGAGCCCTGACAGAAAAATATAAAAAGGGCACAGACTGGTCACTAATTTCAGCCGCTAAGCAGAAAAAAGACGAGACAGTGGATGAATGGGCTCACCGGTTGCAAGATCTGATGGCTAATCACTCTGGGCTAGACAATGAAAACGATAGAATTCGTGCTGCAGTGCCTCCTTTCGTCTCAGGACTGAGAAGTGATATTCAAAGCAAAGTTTGCACGTCTTGCATAGGCTGGGAAAGCGCTACGTTCAAGGAAGTCAAGCGTCATGCAGAGCATGCTGAGACAGACTAAATTAAAAGAGTCAGACACACAGACCAAACTGTTGGCTGCACAAATAAATTACTATACTGGTGGAACTGATCCGGCTAGGGGGAGAGGACGCAGAAATTTCTTTGGAAGGCGAGGGCCGGGAGGAGGAGGTTCCAATTATCAAGCCCTAATAATCCTTTCGCTCAGATGCCTGACCCTTGGAGCAGACGCCAGCGTCATATGCCTGTTACGGCTGCGGTGAACTTGGACATTTCAGACGCAACTGCCCACACAAGTACCCTCCGCCACCCCCTCTCCCTGAGCCCAATGACATTCCTTGGTCCTAGGAATTAGCAGGGACCACCAGCCACTTTTTCCAGTTTCCTTTGCTTACTCGTCATGCTGATACTGATCCTTTATTGACTTTAATAGTAAACGGCAAAGAAACTGTCTTTCTTGTGGACACAGGAGCCACGGGCTCCACTTTATCGCTGTTGGAGGTCCCTGCCTCGAAAGACACTGTGAAGGTTCTCACTGCTTCAGGACAACCACACACGCTACTAGTTTCAAAGCCTCTGCAAGTGCAACTCAGCACCGACAGCTCTCCATTAACTTTGTGCCCTGTGAACTTGCTGGGAAGGGATCTTATGACTAAGTTGTCAGTCTCAATTTCTTTAACTGAACAAGGATTTTACTGCTCCATTCCTAAGCTCCTATGCCAAACTACACACCCCAAGCCCTCTTTTACTGCACGGACCCTTGACATCTCATCACACACCCTCTTCTTGAAAGCCCTTCATTCTTTCCCCTCATGCCTATTTCCCCACTTACAAGTCCCGGACACCCTGCATTGTACTGCCCAATATTTCCCGCTGAAGTAGACACTCCTTGGTTATAATCTTTTCTTTCCTCCGGCACATGCCCTGAAACTTTGTACATTCCATGTATTTTTGTTTCATCTACTAAAGCGGCTGCGTCAGTTCACCTCACATGTTCACAAAGTATTTTCTGTCTAGGTGGTTCAGTGCCCCATGTCTCTCTATCTAAATCTGACACGTTCACTGGGTTGAAATTGGGGACTGGGTTAAAAATGTCTAAATAGAACTGATTGGCTGTATGCGTTGCAGGTATTTTTGACACCTCAGACCATCTAGTTACTAAAGTATTAATTCAGATTGATCTGCCAGTTGTTCGCTCCTGTGTCACCGTCTCTCTCTTTATGTTCATTGCAAACTGATAGCATTCCATGGCTCTCTTGATTCCTGATACACTGTGGTCTCAAGGGAAAAATGATTTTGGCAGAATAGCAAATTGTGAACCTCTAGTAATCTTTCCAAAATCCTCCTTCCGTCCTCGCGTGCCTCAATATCAATATCCTCTCTCTCCCGAGGCTGAACTCAGAATTGCTGCTGTACATAAAGATCTCGTTGAAAAGGGGCTATAATTCCTATTAAATATTCTCCTGTAAACTCTCCTATCTTGCCAGTAAAGAAAGCTGATGGCTCTTGGCGCTTTGTCCAAGACCTCAGACAAGTCAATTCTGCTATCTTTCCTAGAGCACCGATTGTGCCTAATCCTTCCACTATTCTGTCTACAATCCCTCCATCTGCACGTTATTTCTCAGTTATTGACTTAGCAAATGCTTTCTTTTCTATTCCTGTACATCTGATTCTCAGTTTTGGTTTGCTTTTACTTTTCAAAACCGCCGTTGGACATGGACCGCTATGCCACAAGGTTATACAGAGGCTCCTTGTGTATACGCCAAGCTTGCTCAAAACCTGGAAGGCTTCTGGCCTGACAGGGAAGTGCATTGATACAGTACGTTGACGATTTATTACTCTGTAGAAACAGAGAAAGCATGCACACAAGATACAGAATTATTGCTCAAGTATCTTGCAGAAAATGGGCACAAGGTTTCTAAGGCCAAGCTGCAGCTAGTTCAAACCACTGTCAAATATTTGGGGCATGACATCACTTGTGGTACCAGAGCTCTGTCAAAAGACCGCATAACCACTATTCAAAACCTGCCCAGACCGGTCACAAAACAACAGGTTATGTCTGTATTGGGCATTTTAGGTTACTGTCGACAATGGATTTAAATTTTTTCTGAAAGAGCACAGCCTTTGCAAAATCTAGCTAACACTGCTGACCTTCCTCTTTCTGGCCATACAGTGGAATGAGCAGGCTCTATGTGATTTAAAAGTGCATTACTCTTCTGCCAGCGTTAGGGCTCCCTGACTATTCTCGTCCATTCACTTTGTTGTGGACGAAAAGGGGGGATATATGAATGCAGTACTAACACAGCTCCATGGAGAAAAACAAAGGCCAATAGCCTATTTTTCGAAAAAATTGGATCCAGTGGCTAAGGGACTTCCAACCTGTCTCAGAGCAGTAGCAGCCACAACAGAAGCCGTGCTAGCCAGTACAGATATAGTGCTCATGAGCCCCCTAACAGTAAAGGTGCCTCACGCTGTACACTCCATTTTAGTACAGGCCAAAACTTCACATCTCACTACTGCTAGGGCAATACACTATCAAAACGTACTCTGTCAAATGTCACAATTGAAAGATGCTCCACTCTAAATCCAGCCACTCTTCTTCCAACTGAAGAAGGGGAGCCACACAGCTGTCATGACAAAATAATTAAGGTCATAAAACCCAGACCAGACCTGCAGGAAACTCCACTAGAAATAGGAGAAGTACTCTACGTAGATGGATGTTCCTTGCGATTGGATAATGGAACACCCTCAACCAGCTATGCAGTGGTCAAAGGTGACCACCTGCTGGAGGCAAACCAATTTCGCAAGTTTAAGCGCAGGCAGAGGATTAATTGCTCTGCCGAGCCTGTCATTTGTCAGAAGGGAAAGCAGTAACCATTTATACAGATTCCAGGTATGCTTTTGGAGTCTGCCATGATCATGGAGCATTGTGGAAATTAAGGGGATTCAAAACCAGTACTGGTAAGCCCATCCAACATCAGAAATTAGTCGAATCCCTCCTCGAAGCTATAATAAAACTATCAAGACTGGCAATAGTTAAATGCCAGGCCCACACTGGAAACAAGATCCTGTCAGCAAAGGAAACTGCCTGGCTGATCAATTTGCTAAACAGGCTGCCTTCAATAACACACCAATCATTTTATTTCAACGGAAAGACGACAAGGACACTAATAATCAAATAATCTCTTTACAGAGTGCAGCCACGGACAGAGAAAAGAGAAAATGGTCCAAAGAAGGATCCCTCTCTGATGGGGTCTGGACTCACAAGCAAAATAACAAACCTTTCCTCCCAAAAGCTTCTTTTCCAGGTTTGGCAAAATCGCACATGGCCTGGACCACGCCGGAAAGGATGCCATGATTCAAGATGTTGAGAGAGATTGGGAAGCCGTGGGCTTCTCTACGTATGCAGAGCAATTCTGCAGACGCTGTGCACTATGTCAAAAATTTTACGTAGGTAAAGGTACTCGGGTAAGTCCTGCCGTCACACCTAACCCAATGGGTCCATTCGAACATCTTCAAATGGACTTCATTGAACTAACAGCATCTAAAGGGTACAGATACTGCATGGTAATTGCCGATGTTTTCTACCAATGGGTGGAAGCTTTCCCTTCCAAACATGCAGACGCCAAACCTGTGGCAAAAGCCTTGATAAAAGAAATCATTCCAAGATGGGGAATACCACAAAAATTGCAGACTGATAATGGTACCCATTTTGTGAATTTAGTAATCAATGAACTAACCACCTGGGTCCAATTTAACGTGCATCACTATTGCAAGTACCACCCTCAAAGCGGAGGTATAGTAGAAAGGTGCAATGGCACCTGAAATCTAAATTGGCTAAGATCTGTGAGCAGACGATTTAACCTGGCCTGACGCTTTACCCTGGCCTTAATGGGATTGAGAGGGAGGACACACCGCAGTTGGAACTGTCGCCGTTTGAAATACTAACTGGACGGCCCATGCCTGTTGGCATGGTTGTTGGAAATGTCAATCTGCATACTGTGGACAATGATCTTATTTCCAGTCTTGCATGTCTCCGAACATCCCTGAAGGAGGTCCACGAGCAGATTAACCAGGCTTGGCGAACTAGTCTTCCCTTGGGAACCTGGATACTGGTCAGAGACACCCGAATGAAGCACTGGCATCAACCTCGCTGGAGGGGACCATTCCAAGTGCTGCTATCCACACCTCACGCCGTTAAAGTTGAAGGACTTCCCGCCTGGATTCACGTGTCGCATTGCAAAAAATGGCATTCAGAACTTTGCTAGTCCTAATCTTTTCTGTCCATCTGACTTTAGGACAAGGACAAACAGGTGGTGACCATCTGACTCACCAATTGAAGCAAATACATGGGGACTTTCCCACGTTAAACTTTCCAAATAGGGAAAACTGCCTCGTTCCAGATTGACTTTTGTTCCATTGCTCCCTGTGGGTCCAGTGGACAAGACAAATGGAGATTGTCTGAAATATGTTTGTGTGACCTGATCCTGGTACAGAACTGATTTAAATCCCTCCTCCAGTCTATCTGAATGTTCAAGCTGGAGTGATGTGTTTGCAAACACTGGCGACCAGGACTGGGGGTATAATCCATGGGAAGCCCAGGAACATGTTTTAAAAACAAAGTTTTCTATAATTAAATAAAGGTTTACCCCAATTCATGAATGAAAGGTAGAAACTTGTAATCCTTTGATTATCACTATAAAAGATATATCATGATAAAGGAATCTATATATTAGGGGCCCATGTTTCTGCACAGATCTCCTTGGAAAATTTATTATTCAGGTTACAGAGACACAACCCGCTTTTATCTCACCTAGCTCAAATATCTCTGCTACATCTCCTCCTGACGACTTACCCTCACAACTGATTATTTCTCTAAATATCACCACCCTTTCCTCTACATTCTCCATAGAATCTGGATACGGTGACCAGAACTGATGGCTGCAGTGGGTCCTCCATTCGGCACGACAGATAAACCAGTCCAACTGTTATGCATGTGCCACTGCACGCCCTCACCTTGCCACTACCCAATTTTCCTTAACTGATCCCTCAGACCCCACTGGCCTTCCTTGTTTGCTTTACCTATTTACTACCACTTTCCCTCCAACGAATCTCAAATGTCATCCCTTGAATATCCTTTTTCCCCAATTCAACCATGACTCCCCTATGTTCCATCCCTATATGGCAATTACACTGTTTCACTCGCGCCCCTAAGAAGAATGCCATTTTCCTTGGCTTCCTTCCCTCCCCCTGGTGCTCCTTTACTTACAACATCTCCATCAATGCCTCTACCTTTTTCCCCCAATAACATCTCCCTTAGTTGGTTCACCTCCCCCACCGCCCATGCGGATGTCTGGTGGATGTGCCAAAGATCTGAATTACTGGACATACTCCTACCTGAATGGACTGGTACCTGTGCCCTTGTACAATTGGTCATGCCTGTCCGTCTCCTTCCCCTTCATGGCCAACAACCTCCATCCTCTCCCAGTTTACATCATGTTCGTAGATCCTTAGCATCCGTTGCAAATTTCTCATTACATGGTCCAGGTGTGTATATTGAATTGACTCAATAGGTGTGCCTAGAGGTGTCCCTAACAAATTCAAAGTAAGACATCAAGTAGCTGCTGGTTTTGAATCTCTTTTTCCCATAATTACTATCAATAAAAATGTGGATTGGATAAATTATTTATATTATAATCAACAGCGTTTCCTGAATTTTACTAAAGAAGCTGTTGAAGGAATACATGAGCAATTAGATAAAACCTCCCTTATGACCTGGCAAAATCGCCTAGCACTAGATATGCTTCTAGCTGAAAAAGGTGGTGTTTATGCTATGTTTGGAGATGCTTGCTGTACATACATTTCGAATAATACTGCCCCTGATGGTTCCATTACCCGTGCCCTCGCTGGTCTGACCGCTCTCTCCCTAGAATTGGCTGAAAACTCAGGCATCGATACGCCTCTTGATGAATGGTTTATATCCACTTTTGGCTCTTGGGGCCAAATGTTCAAATCCATTTTTGTTTCCCTTTTAGTTGCTTTAACTGTTATTCTATTGATTTGCTTTTGTCTTATTCCATTAATCCATTATTTTATCCAGAAGTTTTTCACTGCCTCAATAACTAAAGCTTATTTTCTCCACACAGAACGCATGCATCTTCTTCCCCAGGCCCAATTCTCTTCCAGGTCTTCCCTCGATCAGGACTGTTTAGCTTAAACTCTCTTATTATTTAAACTTTTAAGTTTAAAAAGGGGGGAATGTGGAATGGAAGTTAAAATCTATTGCTAGCTTCTGTATGAAAATCTGCATGCTTTCTGTGTGGCTAGGTATTATTATTAACAGAAGCGTGCTTGCATGGAGTAGGGCTGCAGGTGTGGAGTGCAGTTCTTGGCTCTTCCCGGCTGCTTCGGCAGTGCCTAAATTACCATCCAATAAAAATGCCAAACGTATGACAAGTTTTCTGAGAAGCCTCATTAAAAAAATATAAGACTAGAATTTCTGCTTTCCGTTGTAATCAAAAAATTGTGTAAAGAATGCTCTGTGACCTTGGATGAAACTGAACTTATTTTATCTAACTGCTTTCTTTCAAGATTTCTGTTATAAAATGCAGCTGACCCCCAAAAATTGGGCTTTGCACTTGGGCTCTGTAAGGCAAAGCCGCTCCACTCATCAAGAAGTCAGAAATAAAAGAATTCTGTTTGTTTGAATTGTGTCTGCCTGCTATTGTTTTGAACCTTCGTCAACAAGGGGGAAGTACAATGTTCTGGAATGGCCGTCACAGTCCCCTGACTTGAATATCATTGAAAATCTATGGGATGATTTGAAGCAGGCTGTCCATGCTAGGCAGCCATCAAATTTAACTGAACAGGAGAGATTTTATATTGAAAAATGGTCAAAACTACCTCCATCCGGAATCCAGACACTCAAAGGCTATAGGAGACGTCTAGAGGCTGTTATATTTACAAAAGGAGGTTCAACTAAGTATTGATATAATATCTCTGTTGGGGTGCCCAAATTTACACACCTGTCTAATTTTCTTATGATGTACATTGCATATTTTCTGTTAATCCAATAAACTTAATGTCAGTGCTGAAATACTACCTTTTCCATATGGCATGTAATATATTAAAAGGAAGTTGCTAGTTTGAAAGCTCAGCCAATGATAAACACAAATCCAAAGAATTAAGAGGGGTTCTTAAACTTTTTCATATGACTGTACTTTTAAGATATTGCTGTCTTAGATGTCTATCTTCCACAACTGAAAAACTTTCAGTACCTGTGCAAAACTATTTGTGTACATTGTCATGAGCTGTATGCAGCCCATTAACTTTCTAGTACTTTTCAGTCAATTTTTTGTATTGGCACACAAGCAAAATATGCTTAATAATATACAACTCTCAAATACTGATACGCCATATTTACTAACCACTGAAGGAAGTCCCATGGTGATGTACAGCCATATTTTTTTATTATTTTCTAATACATATTACAAAGTTAAGTAATCGTGAAAAAAATCAACCTTGAGGTTTAGATGAACCTCCATATTGATACACTCCTGAACACATTTTGAAAATTTTTGCAACTATGTCTGTGTGTGTGTCTGTACAAAAACACGGTAACTTGAAAACACTTTGCGCTAGATAAATTAAATTTGGCATGTGGGTGTTATATCAAAATGTAAGTTTTCTTGGCATGTGGGTGTTATATCAAAATGTAAGTTTTCTATCAAGTTTTGGGCAAAATACATCAACTGGAAGTGGTACTTTACCTGAACACATTTCAACATTTTCAAATAAACTGGTACATAATTTAAACAAACAATTAATTGGAATTTTGTATAGCAGTTTTCATGTGAAACTGCATTATAAAAAGAGTAAAATAATTGAAATTTTATATCCTCATTAGTTAGGGTAAGAAACATATAGATATAGAATTTCACCTTAATCTGATAACTGATCTGATAATTGAAAATATCTTAACAGGTATAAGCACTATTGCATATGCGTTACTACCATTATATAAATAGAGATAAATAATTAAAAATTTGTATGATCATTACTTATTATTAGATATAAAATTTGACCATGATCAGGTGACTGGAAGTGGTATATCATCCATCCATCCATTATCCAACACCCTATATCCCAACTACAGGGACACGGGGTCTGCTGGAGCCAATCCCAGCCAGCACAGGGAGCAAGGCATGAAACAAACCTCGGCAGGGTGCCAGCCCACCGCAGGGCACACACACACCAAGCACACACTAGGGACAACTTAGGATCGCCAATGCACCTGTCGCTACCCGATCTGCGGTGCCTACCCGATTTTGCGCAGCGCGCATCGCAGAGCTTTACTATTACGACCCTGTCCGATCTGCGTTTTACTTTGCGACATGAGTCCCGATTTGTCTCGCGATTTGCTCGCGCGCTCTGTGCTTAATTAAAATTCATTTCACGACGCTGCCCGATTTGTTCTGCGCATGTCGAATGTTTTACGACACACGCCACTCGTCAGGTTTGATTTGTAGTTGCGAGTCATTTTGCGTTTTCCTTTAACTCCGTCTGTAAGTGGACTTGTTACTGGAAGATGGCAACTTTTGAATTTTAGAACGTCATGGAAGATGTGTCGCCTGAAAAATTTAACTCCAGTCGAATGAAGAGGGAGCGAAATGAAATGCGACGTGTGTCTGTGAACTTTATAATGGACATATACAGCTTTTTGTAAGTACATCACTTTTAGTTAAACCACTTCGTAATCTCGTGGTTTAATCGTAAAAATCACAGCATTTTCCGTGTTTGGGTTAATGGATTAATATATGTATGTCATTTATTTCGTAGCATTCTATTAGCATTTGGTGGTGTGTTTCTTTTAACATTTGTCCACATTTTTTTTTTATCTTAAAGAGTGAACGGCATCCTAATAATTAAGTAAAACAATGTAATCGAGGTGTCGAATTAGGAATAGAATTAGAGTGCAGGACTGACACTCGACGGGTGTAAAGTGTGCCCTCCAAAGCCGTCGGTATTTTTTTATTATGTTGATATCAGATTACATCAATGCAGTAGTTTTTCCATAATAACGTTAACAAATTATAATGATGAAGGCTATATTACATACAAGAGTAGCAACAACAAAGTTATTCAAGAAAGCAGGATGCGGATAATAGAATTACAAATTGTTAATGGATTACTTTAACCTTATTTAGTAGAAAAAAATTCCATGGTTGAAAACAGGCAATTTTAAAATTTATATCCAAAGCCATCAGAGAAGTGTGGTGTGCGTCTGATGTGGCACAGTGACAGGCTGGGCACCTGCTGTTGTCATGTGTTATAATCTTATAGAAGTTCACATACATACATTAACTGAATATAATGGAGGAGCCTTGCTCCTTAGAGATAACTTATTTCTTATTGCTGCAGTTAGAAACACAATGCCCCTTTATTGTATTTTTTCTCTTGACCCTACAGGATGCCCGGTGGTAACCAGCCTTCCATGTGGCTGAACAGATGCCAGTGTACCCGAATTCTGAGACACAACTGGATGTCCTTTTCTTCTGTTTTTAAGATTTCCAGTTCGAGATGATGTGCAGTTCATGTTAGATTTGCTATTTCTACAGGTAAGACTACTGAGGCTTCCAGTTTCAAAAGTAATGTGTGCACAATTCCTACAAAGCCTCCCCATATTTATTACTTGATCTGTAATATTTTGCTGCCTTGAATACTGTACTGTATGTCTGCTCACTCTGTCCAGTAACTAACACGGCTTTTTAATTTTAGACAGAAAGCCTCAGAGTGTGAATCCTCACAAACACAGAGACTGAGGAGCATCAGTACCAGCAGTCACTAAACAGGGATGTTGTTCTGTTTTGCAAAATAACATTTATGTTCTTAAGTTACTGTGCTTTGTTGTTGGATTTTGAAAGAACCGAGACTTAATTTTAAATTAATACAAAACTAAGGCAGGAGTGAAAAACAAAGATGTATTCATGTAAGTACTGACACCTGAGCACACACATTAGAAGTTCAGATATACAGAGATTATAACACAATGTCTACTGTATGCGTAATGTAAAAGGAAAAAACGATGTTACATATAATGACAGTTAAGTTGGGGTTCTTTCAAATCCAACAAAAACCAAAGTAATTTAAAAAATATTATTAGTTAGACTTTACTCTAAGCAGACCTTTATCTATTGTGATGGTTTACTTTGGTAATAATTGATCTACAGGTGAACCAAGAAAGGAGGCAGAAGAAGAAGTAAGAGTACACTTTATTAATGTTTGAACTCCTTGAGTGAATATCTACTGTGTTTATATTTTAACAGTTACAGTGAAGTAGAAGAGTCCTCGTGTTATGGGGCAGCAGTTAAAGAAGGAGGACAGAGAGATGTGTGCCATGTTGAAGTAGCGGCTGGCCCTCCTGACACTTCTAGAATCCTCCATCTCAATCTCTGGTCTGATCTGCTGTGCCTTTGCCAAGTGATCACGAGGTATTGGCCTTTTGTCTCGGTCTCATTACACTGGCTGTCTGTCTCACTTAGAATTGATTTTAAGGTTCTATTAAATAATTAGAAGGCTTTGAGTATTTTAGACCCTGCCTGTTTTTGAGTGTCTTCTCCCAACATCTCTTCTCTGAAAGCGTTGCTTTGCTTTTTATTCCAAGATCAACCATAAAACCAGCAGCTTTCTATACTGCAACAAAATCTGGAGTGCTTTGCCAATAGAGAAGTGCCAGGCTACAAATGTCAAGCATTTCAAAAACTTCAACAAGCCCACTTTTCTAATTTGGCTTTTCTTAGTTACTTGCATTGGTTGTAATAGATTAGAAATGGTGCTGTGTACACTTTGTAAGCTCTGCACTGGGCACTAACCTCTGCTGTTTTTCTGTTTTTTCCAGTGTATTGCAGTGGTGCCCCCCTGCGTCTCCACCGTCTGTTAAATCAACTCCAACTGTGTGTGATAGAAGAAAAGTTCACAAGATGTCCTGAAATGGAATTGTGATTGGACTGAGACGGCCACAATTATGTATGCTGGGATGTGCAGAAGGGGCTGTGTGGGCTTTGGCTTGGGACCCCAGAGGTTTATTATCTCCAGTGTCCTTGAAGGCTGCAAGTTTGTCTTTGTCCCCGCCATTTGACCAGGCAGTGTATTTATTACAAAGGACAAGGACTCCTCCATCTGCTTCTCATTTACTTTTATAATGCCTTCAGTTTTCTTTGTAACTGTATATATTTTGTGGAGCAATTTGAGCTACACTTGTAAGCAAAGGTGATGTAGAAATATTATTAGTGAACAAATGTTAAAGGACAGATCAGGAAAGATGTCAGTTTAAATAGAACAGAATTTTTATGGAATATTGCTGGATAATAACTCTTTGACTCTGAGTAGCATCTTGTTCATAAAGCTAAAATAGCATTTTTCCTTTTTTGACAAATTTAATGATTCACTTTTATTGTGTTCAAAACCTTGGCTAACATTTTTTAAATACTAAGGTAAAAATCTGTAAATATATTTGTGTTCTCCTTCCCTAATAGTTTTTAACACCACCCCTTGTTGGCCATTTTCATTGTAGTTGTGTTCTAGTTAAATGCATTTCCCATTTAGACATCTTTATGATTACTGAATTTTCTACTCATTATATATATATATATATATATATAGTATGTATAGTATATAGTATATATACAGTACATATAAATATGGGTGTGTATATAATTTGTTTTTGAGAAACATTGTTCACAGATCTTTCACTTTTAATGTACCATTTATTCCTTCAATAAAAATGTATGATAAGTGTATTGTATTTCCTTTTTTTAAGTTGTAAAAATGAACTGGCTCTGTGTCAATATGGGTGAATAAAATCACTGACATGAGACGAGGAGTCTGCACACCAACAGCGGTGCGTTGTGTTAATTAATCTTGTAAGAATGAGTATCACTGCCCTCCGTCCACATGTTGTTCATCATAAACTGAACTACTTCATGCTGTTTAAATTCTGCTCAGTGGAGAATATTTTATTTTAAAGCTGTTAAATTCAGTTCAGTTTTATTATATTAATAGGTAAGTTGGTTTCTCAGCGGGTTTTACAGAGACGCCTTGAAATAACATTAAAAACACATCATTAAGAACAAATGAATTACAAATATGAACTAGAGCAACAAGCACTTACTGTTAAAAAAAAAATAGATCCAATAGATTGATTCAAATGATAACAGCTCACTTCCTTAATTTAAGTCTGTGGGTATAAAGTTAAACTTCTCTGTAAGATTAATAGCCATTGGAATAAATGAGGATTTGAACCAGGCTGCTTCGTTTATTTTGCAGGATAAATATTTTCATTATGGTCAACTAATGTGGAACTAAAATGAATAAACCGTAATGTCATATTGTGCTGTATGCACAGTTCCGATCGAGTCGTGCCGTAAAGTGATTTTTTTTGGTTTTTAATGTTTTTTTCATTAAGCGCATGCGGTGTGTGTCACTACCTGGTTCCCGTTGTCGACCGATCTGCATGCGCGCGTAGTGAAAGTCTACGCATCACACACTTTACGGTGCTGCCCAATCTGTTTAACGCATGCGAACACTTTACGGCATGTTACGCTTTCAATACGCTGCGCGCGTGGGTAGGCACGCAGATCGGGTAGCGACAGCACCTAACCTGCATGTCTTTGGACTGTGGGAGGAAACCGGAGTGCCCGGAGGAAACCCACACAGACACGAGGAGAACATGCAAACTCCAAGCAGCGAGGACCTGGGAAGCGAACCCGAGTCTCCTAACTGCAAGGAAGCAGCGCTACCCACTGCGCCACTGTGCTGCCCAGTGGTATATCAATGACCACAAAAAACAATCAGATCTAAAATTTCAGTTTGATCAGATTACCAGAAGTAGTTCTTTGCCATAAAAACCTGCATTATACACAAGGATAAGTGACTGAAATTTTGTAGTAAACACGGACATGAAGTTTTATTATAATTGGAACCCCGGAAATGGTATCTACTTTACCTGAGCAGGTATAAGGAAAGTTGAGTGAAGAACAATCTAATTTTTTTATGCTTTACATGTGGTGCTTTACAAAAGGCTGGCAAATTAGCATTCATTAATGCCCTTAACAAAAACAACTACGTATACTTCCAAAGTTTGATATAGGTCATTGTGACACATCTGGTATAATAAAAGTTTATTGACTCATAGGATTTACGTTATTATGGGAATCAAATTTACATCTACCTTTTTTACCCAGAATTATGGAACTTTTGTAGTATTTACCCCACCACTTGTGCTTAAAATACAGTACTTTTAGTGATTTAATAGTGTTTGTGAAATTTTCTTTATTGTGCTGGTACTGAATTTCCAAAAGGTTATTAATTCATTGGTGAAATTACGCAACTTAGTGTTAGTAATTATCTGTACTCAATAGTAATCATGTATGATTGGGAACACTAAGAGTTGGTAAGTTTGTTGTTCATTGTAACATGTTATTTTGTCAATGAAAGAAATTTATTTTATCAATAATTGTGGTGTTTGTTTGAACTAATAAATTAAATTATAATCAATGAAATCGTTTTATAATTTTTCCAGTAAGAGATCATTTTTAGTTAAAGTATATTCCTTAAAGTTTTCAAATTTACATACCGTACCTTTTCGATTTGTACTATGCATTTACTACTTTGTGCTTGCATTTAATTCCACAAATTGTATTTCATATGTTTTGATATTTCATCAATTTTGCACTGTTTGTGAATTAACATTTCTTCTTGTTTTCCTATTTTTCGATTACCTGAACTTTTTATATTACCTACATTTAAATTTTTTATTTGAAAATGAGAGTTAAAAAGCAAATAAAATCGCAAAGGTATAAGAAAATTACATTGTTATGCTCCGATGTTTCATATAAACAGAACGAAAGAGTTAAAGACAGGGCTAGAATAATATATAATTTTGGGAATATCCAATTGTTCATCTTATTTAGGAACAGTTTAACTACTTTGTACATTTTTTTTTTTTTTTGCCGTTATTTAAATTATCAACAATGCAAAGAAATTACATGGTACAAACACAAAATAACAACGCAATTGTAAATTTATCTAATCAGGTAAAAGAACTATCAAAAAAACTTGAAATTTGAATAGGTACATGTTTTGTTTCACAAGTTGACATATTCATACAATTATTCTATAATCTCTACATATTCAAGAAACTCAAGTGAAGAGCACTCCAAATTTTTTTTTAAATAGGCCTTTTTTGCATACAATGAATCAGATCAATATGAGGAGCCAAACAGGCCATAAATCATATATTTCTTTGTGTAATCTATTGGTTTACGTGTGAACACTATTGGTTTATGAATATTTACCATCGGTTTGCTAGCATACTTAATTGCTTTGCGTGCGTACAATACTGGTTTCATTCATATGAAAAATATTGGTTTGTGTCTGTATATTATCGGTTTGTGCGTGAACTATATCCGTTTGTATGTGCATACCACTGGTTTGCATATGAACTATATTGATTTGCGTGTGTATATCACTGGTTCCAGTACAATTTGTTATTGGTTTGTGAGTGAACTGCATTGGTTTCCGCTTGCATGTTATCGGTTTGCATATGAACTACATTGGCTTTGGTTCTGTGACGGTCTAACAATGGATTTGTGTATGCACTATATTGGTTTCATGCACGTCTTATACTGGTTTCATGTGGGTAACCTGTCAATTTTGTGCATGAACTCTGTTGGTTGTATGTGTGCACTATGTCGGTTTCGCGTATGCACCCTATCACAACTCTGTGTATGAACTATCGGTTCTGCGTGTGAACTATATTGGTTGTTCACATGATTTTCAGAGGAAATGGGCGGGGCAAGAAACAGGAACTCAAGGGCGGTAGAGTCATGGAGTGTAAAGAGATGTGTCTAGGAGACGCATCTGCGTTTAAACGACACTATATATTTTTCCGCACCATACGCTTAGAAAGGACTTGGTGGTAATTATTACTATTTAACAGAATCTACCCTTGAGTCTGTAATGAACACAAGGCTGAAGTTAGGTATGTATTCGGCTTTCTTACTGTTCGGTCCCATCTACGTGCTTACTTGCAACCCACAGCTGTACTTGTTCACACAGTATTTGCAAAACTGTTACTTATTCTAAAAGCAAAATATTCAACATTTACGATTGACGTCTTTATGCAGCATAACATTTAGTTATTACAAGTTAGATTTATTATGCCCGGCGACCCTGCACAGCAGGGCACAGACTTTTAATTTTCATTGTTTTGTGACATTGGCACATATAAACTTGTCCAGGACAGATTCATTTGTTAAATTAGAGTTTAACCATTTTGACCTGTGCAGGACCAAAATGTGGAATATTTATTTTTTCAAATAATGGATCAGTCTTTAATGATGCCGATTAATGTACACGCTGTAGAATATTTTGCCTTGCTGTTATAATAGAATAAGAAGCTGCTTTGCAAAAGCTGTGTGAATGAGTAGCTGACTGCAAGCTTATACTGGGAGTAGCTGGGAGTGAATAAAATGCCAGCCGAATCGCATCTAACTTCAGCCCTGTGATCATTTCAGAATTAAGGGAAAATACTGGTAAAAAGAATTACCACCAAGCCCTTTCACAAAAATACAGTGACGTGCAAAAGTATTCAATCCCTTTAAATGTCATCCTGATTTTCTGCATGACAAAAGATTTGTCCACATATTTATCCATTTGGCATTTTTAATTTCAAGTGAACTCTTGTGCTGTAACAAAACATTATCAAACTCCAAATAACTAAAGAAAAACTCCAAAGTGATTGTTTGCCTAAGCATTCAAGCCCAACATATTCATACTTTGTCAAGAAACTTTTTGCTGCAGTAACAGCCTTAATTC
Organism: Polypterus senegalus; assembly: GCF_016835505.1. NCBI lineage: Eukaryota > Metazoa > Chordata > Cladistia > Polypteriformes > Polypteridae > Polypterus > Polypterus senegalus. The sequence goes on along the minus strand of NW_024377043.1, from coordinate 348 downwards.
TTTTGGGGTATATAATATGCCCCAGATCTGCACATTGCTCAGGCGTGATTCTTCCATATTCTATGTAACCTCTATGTTGATGGGATGGTATCTCTAAACAGCAGTTTTCAAACAATGCCCCAGATTCTCAACAGGGTTAAGATCAGGGCTTTGACTCGGCCATTCCAAAACATTCACCTGTCTGTTTTTAAGTCATCCCAGTGTCACTTTGGTCTAATGCTTAGGGTGATTGTCATCTTGAAAGATGAATCTTCTCCCAAGCTTTAAATTTATAGCAGACTGGAACGGGTTCTCCTGCAATATTGTGTGGTATTTGGGCCCATCTATTGTCCCTTCAACTCTGACAAG
>NW_024377042.1:0-6626 GCF_016835505.1 Polypterus senegalus | reverse complement strand
GTGATTATTGATGCTACGTCTGATTGGTGAAACGGAGCCATGTGATTATTGTTGCTATGTCTGATTGGTGAAACAGTCATTCAGTAGATCCACTGGCAACTTTTCTCTAACTTAAATATAGCGTATATAAATGTGTAAATGAAAAAGAGTAACGAGTCGAGTATTGCTCAAAGTAGCAGAGTAAGAGTAGTGTTTCTTCTTCACAAATGTACTCAAGTAAAAGTAAAAAGTATGGTGCAGTAAAACTACTTGTAGAAGTACAATTTTTTTAAAAAGTTACTCAAGTAAATGTAATGGAGTAAATGTAACTCGTTACTACCGACCTCTGCTGCCAGCTATATATGGGACCTCCATTCTGTTTTGGACTCCAGTCTGTTAAGACCTCATTTTGTTATCTATACTCTACTATATATGGGATAGATCCCCAAACCTTTGATGTGTGAAATCAGTATGAAAAAATAAGAAAAAATAAATAAAAAACACGAAAAAAGTATTAGAATTAAGCAAAATTATCTACCAATAAAGTGAGAAAATTTCACTTTCCACTGTAAATTATCTTATAATCTGTAAAATCAGTAAAAATATAATGGGCGATATTTAAGAAACACCCAGTTGATCAAATGACATGTTGTTGATCCAAAACACACAAAAGCTAGCATTTTAATCTTGTTTTGAGCATATTCATAAAATCTCCTTTGGTAGAAAATTTCTTCAAATTAGAATCCTTGTACACACATCAAGCTCAATGTTGAAATTTTTTCCTTTAAATAAACAAAAATGGCTCTAAGGTCTTCTTAAATTAAAGCAATAATGCTTAAACTAAGACAAACATCTTAATCCTGTTCTCAAAAATGAGGAATAAAAAGTAAAAAAAAAAAAAATGTTCAGTATTTTGTAAACGGCTTTATTAAATCCAGAGATATGAAACACTTTCTTGCAAAACAAATATTTATAAAAACAAATAATGATTGTATAGGGTGCTGAAAAAGTAAAGTATGCCAGCCAAGTTAGCTGTTTTAAAACATTTAATACAAGTTGAATGAACTTTTCCACTCTGATAAAGCTAAGGATGAAGCTGCATCCTCTTCATGAATAGCATTCTGCAGGACATCTGTCTTAAGTATTGAGAGGAGTGTTGCTATACATTTTGGACAGGTCAAATTACAGTAAATGTGTAGTAGTATAGTAAAAGGCAGATTACACCTGTGTCAAACTTTTCTTTTTGAAAAAATGTCACTTGTGTGGACCCAATGGCCAGCACGCAGTTGCTATCACAAACAATCAAAACAGATCTGAGGACTGATCTTCTCTGGAGGTAAGAGTCTGGATTTTCCATGTGATGTAGCAAATAAAGAGAGAAACAAATGAGTCTTGCTTTCAGAAACTTTGATTTGAATAGAAAATGTTGGATTTTAATTAGATATTTAATTATTTTTAATTTTTCATGATATTGAAATTAATTTGAAGTAAAATTTTCAAATCAGGCAAGACTACCACCATTAAACCAATAGGAGTCTTTGAGCAAAATGCTTTCCTAAAGTTTCCAAAATGCATTCCCTCATTGTAAGTCTTTCATGGCTTTAAATTAAGCATGATTAAATGAATGTCACATATAAAGCCTAAAGCATTTCCTATACATTCCTTACCTCAAGAACATGCCCATCACCTTACTTGGATGTCCCAGCTTCTTAGGTAGAGTAATAGGTGATGGGAACATCTCAGACAGAGCCTTCATCATGGCTATAGAGCGTGTCACTGTTTGAAAAAAAAATAAACTGCATTGATCATGCATTAAAATTTTCTTTATTTCATTATTTAGATGTAATATTTTCAGTATTACAGAAAGTCTGATCAAACTCAGTGGGAGTGCAAGGTTGTGTGTGGTCTTTTCTTATTAATGTATTATTACCATAATATTTACACATTTAGTTCTCCAAAAGACAAGCTCATGTCTAGGTCAACGGTTCTCGTATAAGTCCCAGAGTAGCACAACATAGTTTTGGTGCTGTTTCAAAGCCCAACACACTTTATACGTAACACACAGCTCAACACCACTGATTACCTGACTTAAGTGTATAAGCAGCAGTAATAATAACAAAAAATTAGTACATCCTGACAGGTTTCTGCACTGCAAAGAAAACATATGCATAAGCTAGAAAAAAAAATCCTTAAATGGGAGTTGTTTTGCTTTTATTTGGCAAACAAATCTGCCAAAAGTTACTTGACAAGATTTCTTAAAATAAGCAAAATAATGTAAATAGAATTTTTTTAATAAGTCAATAATTCTTGCAATAAGGAAAACAAAACTTAATGTCATAATATAAATAGTTTTTACTTGCTTAATTTCATTTTTTGCAGTGTGACTTTGCCCTGTGTTGTCTGTGGTCTAAAAACCTTTTTAAAAACGAAATGAGCTATGCCATAAAATCTCTCCCAGCAGGTCTTTAGATCAGACATGAAGTGAGAATTACATCTATCAAGAATGTGACAAAGTTCATCCATAACCTGGCAAAATAAAAGAAAAAAAACAGACATGCACGCACACACACACACACATACAAAGTTCTAATTTAAATAAATATTTCAGTGAAATTATAGTTAAGTGAAATAAATGCATATATGCTTACATGATCTATTTCTCAGAAACAGGGGTATCCTTGCAGTATGTTAGCTGGCCTGTCCTAGTCTCTAAAAATGTCAGCATGACTAGGTACTTTTCTATAATCCACAGTTTTTACTTTATGAAAAGCATAAAGTCAGTTTTTTGTCCAAACAGAATATATAATGAACACTTAATAAGATACTGCACTTACCATCACCTAAATTCCTGTCCTCCTATGATGGTGTGCTGCTTGTTCTGTCCAAGATTAAATTTGATGCAGTGATCCTGATGCGCTAGAATCATTTTCAAAACATGTAATCTAGATTTTAATCATCGTTACACATGTGCGATTGGGAGACATCTGAAAAGCCTTAAAAATAGTACTACCACGCCAGACCAGGGGTTGGTGAGCTGCACTAACTCTCTTTATCAATCTTCTGCAGGCCAGGACCGGACGCCATGGATGACATCACTTCCAGTTCCGGTGCCAGTGATGACGCAATTCCGATCCCGGTGCCTGGGATGATGTCACTTCCGGTTCTGGTTCCAATGACGTCACTTCCAGTTAACAAACTTTAAAGCTGCTGTCTTTTCCTATTACATGCAGTTCCATTTTGGACTCGAACCTGTGATCATCTCAATCAATTTAAACCAATTTGCAGCCAAGGCACAATATACAAGTGGTTGCCCCAAACATTTTTATGTCTGTGGTCTGTTTTTGTGACAGTGGTGTAGCCGACAAGATAGAAACCCAGATGAAACAGAGACAGGACCTGAATTCTGACCAGGCTTGAAAGTACCGGGCATATGTATTTGCTTTGAGGTAGTCTTTAAAGATATGGTAGGTAAAATTGAAGAACACATTCAGTAAACCTCGTCTAAACTGAGCACACTTGCTGATCAACCGGAGGATGTCAAGGAGGCATTCACGACTCGGATTGAATCAGCCAAAAATCTAGCTGCCAGTGCTGAAGAAAAAGCAACAACTGCCAGCTCCGAAGTCCAAACCCAGTGAAATTCGCAGGTGAACTATTTTCTAAAATAATTGGAGACGACTTTAACACAGATTTTCAGATAGCAGCGGCTTATAGTGTACACGGATCAAATACCGTTAGACCTAGATCTTTTATTATTCGCTTTGAGAGATTATTATTTAAGATAGAGGTGATGGCACCGACTGTGTGAAGTGGGCTCTTGCCTCACGTGCAAAATGGGAGGGTGGGGGGTTAAGGGGGGGGTGAAAGAGAGCAGGCTATATCTATACCTAATCTATCCTTTTAATCTTTATAATTATAACTACCAACGTAACAATAGGTTGCATGGCAATAACTCTTGGGGAAATAGGAAATTAAGGTTAAAGCTGTCTCACTTCCAGTTAAGACTATAAAATGACATCAAAAATTCAGAATCAATGTCTTCATGATGGAACAGTTAACTTTGTGAGCTGCAATGTTAAAGGCCTGAATCATGAATTAAAGAGAAATAAAGTAGTCTATCACCTAACAGGTTTAAACGATAAAATAGTATTTTTACAGGAGATCTGTTCCGGCTGCAAAAGGACTGGACTGGCCAAATGTTCCATTCTAGCTTTACAAAGAAAACTAGAGGTGTGGAATTCCCATGCATAGAACAGTCTCATTTGTTGCATCAGATGTAGTATTGGATCCTGAAGGGAGATATGTGATGGTCATGGGCAACTTATCTAACTGTAAAATCCATCCATCCATCGATTTTCCAACCCGTTGAATCCAAACACAGGGTAACTGTAAAATGATTTTGATAAATGCTTATGCACCTAATGTTGATGATAAGGAATTTATACAAAATTTATTTGCATCCATTCCCAATCTGAACACTCACAAAATTATAATGGCTGGGGTTTTAATTGTGTTTTAAATCCACTCTTAGGTAGGACTTCTATCACGGGGGGTGGGGGGATTGATTGGGGGGAGGACGACATCTAACACTGCAAAGATAATTACAAAGTTTATAACTGATCACAACTTATCAGACCCCTGGAGGTTTTTAAACCCAAACTCAAGAACATATTCTTTTTACTCACCAGTACATCATTGCTACTTAAGAACTGATTATTTCTTTATAGATAATAATTTCTTGCCTACACTTAAATCTTGCAAATACAATGCTATTGTTATTTATGACCATGCACCTCTGATCTTGGAGCTAAAGTTACTAAGCCCCACACACTCACCTCGCAGATGGCATCTCAACCCGCTTCTATTAGCAGACGAGAATTGTACAGAATTTATATCCAAACAAATCAGTTTCTTCCTAGAGACAAATACATCCTCAGAGATTTCTACAGGAATACTCTGGGAAACTCTTAAGACCTTCTTAAAAAGAAGATTATCTCATATCTTTCCCACAGAAATAAATTAGAAACCAAGAAAGTAGCAGAGCTAAAAAGCGAAATTACTAGAATAGATGAAGAACATGTCAGACTTCCAAGTGAGTCTCTACATAGGAAAAGGCAGGCTCTGCATTCAGAACTAAACCTCTTGACAACTAAAGAAACTGAACAATTAACTTATAAATCCAGACATCATTACTATGTACATGGAGAGAAAGCTAATAAGCTTTTAGCTCAACAAATTCACAAGCAAGAAGTTCAAGCAACGCAATCCCAGTAATCACCAACACGAACGGAGACAAAATCATCGACCATAAAAATATAATGCACACATTTAGAGACTACTATAAATCCTTATATTCTACTGGTTTGGATCCTACCTGACAGGGAGAAAATTTTTTGTTAGTTGTGGGAATTACAACTCAAGACACATGATATCCGATATGGTGTTCCACAAGGCTCTATCCTGGGTCCGCTGTTATTCTCAATCTACATGCTTCCGTTAGGTCAGATTATCTCAGGGCACAACGTGAGCTACCACAGCTATGCTGATGACACACAGCTGTACTTATCAATAGCTCCTGATGACCCTGATTCTATTGATTCACTAACAGAATGTCTGACTTGTATCTCAGAATGGATGAATAGTAATTTTCTCAAGTTAAATAAAGAGAAAACTGAAATCTGAGTGATCAGCAATAATGGATACAATGAGGCTATCTATAATAATAAAAGGCAAAGCCCTCACTCACTCACTCACTCACTCACTCACTCATTCATCACTAATTCTCCAACTTCCCATGTAGGTAGAAAGCTGAAATTTGGCAGGTCCATTCCTTACAGCTTACTTACAAAAGTTAAGCAGGTTTCATTTCGAAATTCTACACGTAACGGTCATAACGGTCGATAATGTTCGACAACGTCCGCCATGTTGAACTTTCTTATTTATGGCCCCATCTTCACGAAATTTGGTAGGCGGCTTCTCTGCACTAACCAAAACCGATGTACTTACTTATTTCGATGGTATGACGCCACTGTCGGCCGCCACATTGAACTTTCCAACGCCACCAATTTTCAAATTTCCGTAGGTAGAAGGCTGACCCCATCTTCACGAAATTTGGTAGGTGGCTTCCCTGCGCTAACCAAAATCGATGTACGTACTTATTTCGTGGTAAGACGCCACTGTCGGCCGCCATATTGAATTTTCCAACGTCACTAATTCTCCAACTTCCCGTGTAGGTAGACGGCTGAAATTTGGCAGGCCCATTCCTTACAGCTTACTTACAAAAGTTAAGCAGTTTTCATTTCTGAAATTTCGTGTAACTGTCATAACGGTCAACAACGTCCGCCATATTGAACATTCTTATTCATGGCCCCATCTTAACGAAATTTGGTAGGTGGCTTCGCGCGCTAACCAAACCAATGTACATACTTATTTCGGTGGTATGATGCCACTGTCAGCTGCCATATTAAACTTTCCAACATCACTAATTCTCCAACTTCCCGTAGGTAGAAGGCTGAAATTTGGTACTTATTTCGGTGGTATGATGCCACTGTCGGCCGCCATATTGAACTTTTAACGGAAACCGATGTCCGTACTTATTTCGTTAGTATGATGCCACTGTCGGCCGCCATATTGAACTTTCCAACGCC
>NW_024377041.1:0-17216 GCF_016835505.1 Polypterus senegalus | reverse complement strand
CGGCTTGTTGTCCACCAGGAAACTGTTCAAAACAGTTCATTTTTGTTAAAAACTATGTCTCAGATGTGTTTCAAGTGTTTTCACAACAGTGAAGTTAAGACTCCTTGAGTTTCACTCAACTTCAGTTTTTGCCCAATGCAAGTCAATAGGCTTTCAAACAGTGAGTTTGAGATGTTGAAGTGCACTTTGAAAACAGTTGGGAAACCATCCAAACAGTTCTTAACCTATAAGGGTACTGGGGATTTCATCATTTAGAACTGCTTTTACCAGAGTATTTTGACTTTCCACAGAGTTAGAGTTGAAGGTAACCTGAATTCACCATAACACGTTTCAAGGCCTGAAATTCACTTTGTGTACAAGTGTGACGGCTTGTTGTCCACCAGGAAACTGTTCAAAACAGTTCATTTTTGTAAAAAACTATGTCTCAGATGTGTTTCAAGTGTTTTCACAACAGTGAAGTTAAGACTCATTGAGTTCCAATGAACTTCAGTTTTGGCCCAATGCAAATCAATGGGAATTTCAAAAAGTGAGTTTGAGATGTTGAAGTGCACTTTGAAAAACAGTTGGGAAACCATCCAAACTATTTTTAACTATAAGGGTCCTGGGGATTTCATCATTTAGAACTGCTTTACCAGAGTATTTTGACTTTCCACAGAGTTAGAGGTGAAGTTAACCTGATTTCAACATAACACGTTTCAAGGTCTTAAATTCAGTTTGTGTACACGTGTGACAGCTTTTTGTCCACCAGGAAACTGTTCTAAACAGTTCATTTCTGTAAAAAACTATGTCACAGATGTGTTTCATGTGGTTTCACAACATAGAAGTTAAGACTCCTTGAGTTTCACTCAACTTCAGTTGTTGCCCAATGAAAATCTATGGGAATTTCAAACAGTGAGTTTGAGATGTTGAAGTGCACTTTGAAAAACAGTTGGGAAACCATCCAAACTGTACTTATCCATAAGGGTACTGGGGATTTCATCATTTAGAACTGCTTTTACCAGAGTATTTTGACTTTCCACAGAGTTAGAGTTGAAGGTAACCTGAATTCACCATAACACGTTTCAAGGCCTGAAATTCACTTTGTGTACAAGTGTGATGGCTTGATGTCCACCAGGAAACTGTTCAAAACAGTTCATTTTTGTAAAAAAACAATGTCTCAGATGTGTTTCAAGTGTTTTCACAACAGTGAAGTTAAGACTCCTTGAGTTTCACTCAACTTCAGTTTTGCCCAATGCAAGTCAATAGGATTTCAAACAGTGAGTTTGAGATGTTGAAGTGCACTTTGAAAACAGTTGGGAAACCATCCAAAGAGTTCTTAACCTTAAGGGTACTGGGGGTGTCATCATTTAGAACTGCTTTTACCTGAGTATTTTGACTTTCCACAGAGTTAGAGTTGAAGGTAACCTGAATTCACCATAACACGTTTCAAGGCCTGAAATTCACATTGTGTACAAGTGTGACGGCTTAATGTCCACCTGGAAACTGTTCAAAACAGTTCATTTTTGTAAAAAACTATGTCTCAGATGTGTTTCAATTGTTTTCACAACAGTGAAGTTAAGACTCCTTGAGTTTCACTCAACTTCAGTTTTTGCCCAATGCAAGTCAATAGTGATTTCAAACAGTGAGTTTGAGATGTTGAAGTGCACTTTGAAAACAGTTGGGAAACCATCCAAACAGTTCTTAACCTTAACGGTACTGGGGGTTTCATCATTTAGAACTGCTTTTACCAGAGTATTTTGACTTTCCACAGAGTTAGAGTTGAAGGTAACCTGAATTCACCATAACACGTTTCAAGGCCTGAAATTCACTTTGTGTACAAGTGTGACGGCTTGTTGTCCACCAGGAAACTGTTCAAAACAGTTCATTTTTGTAAAAAACTATGTCTCAGATGTGTTTCAAGTGGTTTACACAACAGTGAAGTTAAGACTCCTTGAGTTTCACTCAACTTCAGTTTTGCCCAATGCAAGTCAATAGGGATTTCAAACAGTGAGTTTGAGATTTTGAAGTGCACTTTGAAAACAGTTGGGAAACCATCCAAACAGTTCTTAACCTTAAGGGTACTGGGAGTTTCATCATTTAGAACTGCTTTAACCAGAGTATTTTGACTTTCCACAGAGTTAGAGTTGAAGGTAACCTGAATTCACCATAACACGTTTCAAGGCCTGAAATTCAATTTGTGTACAAGTGTGACGGCTTGTTGTCCACCAGGAAACTGTTCAAAACAGTTCATTTTTGTAAAAAAACTATGTCTCAGATGTGTTTCAAGTGTTTTCACAACAGTGAAGTTAAGACTCATTGAGTTCCACTGAACTTCAGTTTTGGCCCAATGCAAATCAATGGGAATTTCAAAAAGTGAGTTTGAGATGTTGAAGTGCACTTTGAAAAACAGTTTGGAAACCATCCAAACTATTCTTAACTATAAGGGTCCTGGGGATTTCATCATTTAGAACTGCTTTTACCAGAGTATTTTGACTTTCCACAGAGTTAGAGGTGAAGTTAACCTGATTTCACCATAACACGTTTCAAGGCCTGAAATTCACTTTGTGTACAAGTGTGATGGCTTGATGTCCACCAGGAAACTGTTCAAAACAGTTCATTTCTGTAAAAACTATGTCATCAGATGTGTTTCATGTGTTTTCACAACAGTGAAGTTAAGACTCCTTGAGTTTCACTCAACTTCAGTTTTGCCCAATGCAAGTCAATAGGGATTTCAAACAGTGAGTTTGAGATGTTGAAGTGCACTTTGAAAACAGTTGGGAAACCATCCAATCAAGGCCTGAAATTCACTTTGTGTACAAGTGTGACGGCTAATGTCCACCAGGAGGCTGTTCAAAACAGTTCATTTTGTAAAAACTATGTCTCAGATGTGTTTCAAGTGTTTACACAACAGTGAAGTTAAAGACTCCTTGAGTTTCACTCAGCTTCAGTTTTTGCCTTAATGCAAGTCAATAGGGATTTCAAACGGTGAGTTTGAGATGTTGAAGTGCACTTTGAAAACAGTTGGGAAACCATCCAAACAGTTCTTAACTATAAAGGGTACTGGGGAGTTTCATCATTTAGAACTACTTTTACCAGAGTATTTTGACTTTCCACAGAGTTAGAGTTGAAGGTAACCTGAATTCACCATAACACTGTTTCAAGGCCTGAAATTCACTTTGTGTACAAGTGTGGCTTGACTTCCACCAGGAAGCTGTTCAAAACAGTTCATTTTGTAAAAACTATGTCTCAGATGTGTTTCAAGTGTTTTCACAACAGTGTAGTTAAGAAACTCCTTGAGTTCACTTTCAACTTCAGTTTTGGCCCAATGCAAATCAATAGGAATTTCAAACAGTGAGTTTGAGATGTTGAAGTGTACACTTTGAAAACAGTTGGGAAACCATCCAAACAGTTCTTAACTATAAAGGGTACTGGGGATTTCATCATTTAGAACTGCTTTACCAGAGTATTTTGACTTTCCACAGAGTTAGAGTTGAAGTTAACCTGAATTCACCATAACACGCTTCATGGTCTTAAATTCACTTTGTGTACACGTGTGACAGCTTTTGTCCACCAGGAAACTGTTCAAACAGTTCATTTGTAAAAACTATGTCACAGATGTGTTTCTAAGTGGTTTCACAACATAGAAGTTAAGACTCCTTGAGTTTCACTCAACTTCAGTTTTTGCCCAATGAAAATCTATGGAAATTTCAAACAGTGAGTTTGAGATGTTGAAGTGCACTTTGAAAACAGTTGGGAAACCATCCAAACTGTACTTAATCCATAAGGGTACTGGGGATTTCATCATTTAGAACTGCTTTACCAGAGTATTTTGACTTTCCACAGAGTTAGAGTTGAAGGTAACCTGAATTCACCATAACACGTTTCAAGGCCTGAAATTCACTTTGTGTACAAGTGTGAGGCCTTGTTTTCCAGCAGGAAACTGTTCAAAACAGTTCATTTTGTAAAAACTATGTCTCAGATGTGTTTCAAGTGTTTTCACAACAGTGAAGTTAAGACTCCTTGAGTTTCACTCAACTTCAGTTTTGCCCAATGCAAGTCAATAGGATTTCAAACAGTGAGTTTGAGATGTTGAAGTGCACTTTGAAAACAGTTGGGAAACCATCCAAACAGTTCTTAACCATAAGGGTACTGGGGATTTCATCATTTAGAACTGCTTTTACCAGAGTATTTTGACTTTCCACAGAGTTAGAGTTGAAGGTAACCTGAATTCACCATATCACACGTTTCAAGGCCTGAAATTCACTTTGTGTACAAGTGTGACGGCTGTTGTCCACCAGGAAACTGTTCAAAACAGTTCATTTTGTAAAAACTATGTCTCCTAGATGTGTTTCAAGCGTTTTCTGCCAAACAGTAGTTAAAAGCATCATTGAGTTTCACTCAACTTCAGTTTTGGCCCAATGCAAGTCAATGGGAATTTCAAACAGTGAGTTTGAGATGTTGAAGTGCACTTTGAAAAACAGTTGGGAAACCATCCAAACATTCTTAACCATAAGGGTACTGGGGATTTCATCATTTAGAACTGCTTTACCAGAGTATTTTGATTCTCCACAGAGTTAGAGTGAAGTTAACCTGAATTCACCATAACACGCTTCAAGCTTTAAATTCACTTTGTGTACAAGTGTGACAGCTTTTTGTCCACCAGGAAACTGTTCTAAACAGTTCATTTCTGAAAAAACTATATCACAGATGTGTTTCATGTGGTTTCACAACATAGAAGTTAAGACTCCTTGAGTTTCACTCAACTTCAGTTTTTGCCCAATGAAAATCAATAGGAATTTCAAACAGTGAGTTTGAGATGTTGAAGTGCACTTTGAAAACAGTTGGGAAACCATCCAAACTGTACAATTTATCCATAAGGGTACTGGGGATTTCATCATTTAGAACGTTTTTTACCAGAGTATTTTGACTTTCCACAGAGTTAGAGTTGAAGGTAACCTGAATTCACCATAACACGTTCATGGCCCTGAAATTCACTTTGTGTACAAGTGTGACGGCTTGATGTCCACCAGGAAACTGTTCAAAACAGTTCATTTTTTGTAAAAACTATGTCTCAGATGTGTTTCAAGTGTTTTCATTACAGTGAAGTTAAGACTCCTTGAGTTTCACTCAACTTCAGTTTTTGCCCAATGCAAGTCAATAGGGATTTCAAACAGTGAGTTTGAGATGTTGAAGTGCACTTTGAAAACAGTTGGGAAACCATCCAAAGAGTTCTTAACCTTAAGAGTACTGGGGGTGTCATCATTTAGAACTGCTTTTACCAGAGTATTTTGACTTTCCACAGAGTTAGAGTTGAAGGTAACCTGAATTCACCATAACACAGCTCAAGGCCTGAAATTCACTTTGTGTACAAGCAGGACGGCTTGATGTCCACCAGGAAACTGTTCAAAACAGTTCATCTTTTGTAAAAACTATGTCTCAGATGTGTTTCAAGTGTTTTCACAACAGTGAAGTTAAGACTCTTTGAGTTCTTACCTAACTTCAGTTTTTGCCCAATGCAAGTCAATAGTGATTTCAAACAGTGAGTTTGAGATGTTGAAGTGTACCCTTGAAAACAGTTGGGAAACCATCCAAACAGTTCTTAACCTTTAACGGTACTGGGGGTTTCACTCATTTAGAACTGCTTTTACTCAGAGTATTTTGACTTTCCACAGAGTTAGAGTTGAAGGTAACCTGAATTCACCATAACACGTTTCAAGGCCTGAAATTCACTTTCTGTACAAGTGTGACGGCTTGTTGTCCACCAGGAAACTGTTCAAAACAGTTCATTTTGTAAAAACTATGTCTCAGATGTGTTTCAAGTGTTTACATAACAGTGAAGTTAAGACTTTTGATTTTCACTCAACTTCAGTTTTTGCCCAATGCAAGTCAATAGGATTTCAAACAGTGAGTTTTGAGATGTTGAAGTGCACTTTGAAAACAGTTGGGGAAACCATCCAAACAGTTCTTAACCTTAAGGGTACTCGGGAGTTTCATCATTTAGAACTGCTTTAACCAGAGTATTTTGACTTTCCACAGAGTTAGAGTTGCAGCAAACCTCCTGAATTCACCATAACACGCTTCAAGGCCTGAAATTCACTTTAGTGACAAGTGTGACAGTTTTTGTCCACCAGGAAACTGTTCAAAACAGTTCATTTCTGTAAAAACTATGTCTCAGATGTGTTTCAAGTGTTTTCACAACAGTGAAGTTAAGACTCATTGAGTTCCACTGAACTTCAGTTTTGGCCCAATGCAAATCAATAGGAATTTCCAAAAGTGAGTTTGAGATGTTGAAGTGCACTTTGAAAACAGTTGGAAACCATCCAAACTATTCTTAACTATAGGGTCCTGGGGATTTCATCATTTAGAACTGCTTTACTAGAGTATTTTGACTTTCCAGAGTTAGAGGTAGTTAACCTGATTTCACCTATAACACGCTTCTGCTATTCAGAATTCACTTTGTGTAAGTGTGATGCTTTTTGTCCACCAGAAACTGTTCTGCAGTTCTATTCTGTAAAAAAAATATGTCTCAGATGTGTTTCATGTGGTTTCACAACATAGAAGTTAAGACTCCTTGAGTTCCACTGAACTTCAGTTTTGCCCAATGAAAATCTATGGAATTTCAAACAGTGAGTTTGAGATGTTGAAGTGCACTTTGAAAACAGTTGGGAAACCATCCAAACTGTACTTATCCATAAGGGTACTGGGGATTTCATCATTTAGAACTGCTTTTACCAGAGTATTTTGACTTTCCACAGAGTTAGATGCTGTGTAACCTGAATTCACCATAACACGCTTCAACCTGAAATTCACTTTGCGTACAAGTGTGACGGCTTAATGTCCACCACCAGAAACTGTTCAAAATAGCTCATTTTTGTAAAAACTATGTCTCAGATGTGTTTCAAGTGTTTTCACAACAGTGAAGTTAAGACTTTGAGTTTCACTCAACTTCAGTTTTGCCCAATGCAAGTCAATAGTGATTTCAAACAGTGAGTTTGAGATGTTGAAGTGCACTTTGAAAACAGTTGGAAACCATCCAAACAGTTCTTAACCTTAAGGGTACTGGGGGTTTCATCATTTAGAACTGCTTTACCAGAGTATTTTGACTTTCCACAGAGTTAGAGGAGGTAACCTGAATTCACCAACACGTTTGAAGGCCTGAAATTCAATTTGTGTACAAGTGTGACGGTTTGTTGTCCACCGAAACTGTCAAAACAGTTCATTTTTGTTAAAAAACTATGTCTCAGATGTGTTTCAAGTGTTTTCACAACAGTGAAGTTAAGACTCATTGAGTTTCACTAACTTCAGTTTTGGCCCAATGCAATCAAATGGGAATTTCAAAAGTGAGTTTGAGATGTTGAAGTGCAACTTTGAAAACAGTTGGGAAACCATCCAAAGTACTTAACCATAAGGGTACTGGGGATTTCATCATTTAGAACTGCTTTACCAGAGTATTTTGACTTTCCACAGAGTTAGAGGTGAAGTTAACCTGATTTCACCATAACACGTTTCAAGGTCTTTAAATTCAGTTTGTGTAACGTGTTACAGTTTGTTTGTCCACCTGGAAACTGTTCAAAAACAGTTCATTTCTGTAAAAAACTATGTCACAGATGTGTTTCATGTGGTTTCACAACATAGAAGTTAAGACTCCTTGAGTTTCACTCAACTTCAGTTTTGCCCAATGAAAATCTATGGGAATTTCAAACAGTGAGTTTGAGATGTTGAAGTGCACTTTGAAAAACAGTTGGGAAACCATCCAAACAGAACTTTATCCATAAGGGTACTGGGGATTTCATCATTTAGAACTGCTTTTACCAGAGTATTTTGACTTTCCACAGAGTTAGAGTTGAAGGTAACCTGAATTCACCATAACACGTTTCAAGGCCTGAAACTTACTTTGTGTACAAGTGTGACGGCTTGATGTCCACCAGGAAACTGTTCACAAAACAGTTCATTTCTGTAAAAAACTATGTCTCAGATGTGTTTCATGTGTTTTCACAACAGTGAAGTTAAGACTCCTTGAGTTTCACCTCAACTTCAGTTTTTGCCCAATGCAAGTCAATATGGATTTCAAACAGTGAGTTTGAGATGTTGAAGTGCACTTTGAAAACAGTTGGGAAACCATCAAAAGAGTTCTTAACCTTAAGGGTACTGGGGGTGTCATCATTTAGAACTGCTTTTACCTGAGTATTTTGACTTTCCACAGAGTTAGAGTTGAAGGTAACCTTGAATTCACCATAACACGTTTCAAGGCCTGAAATTCACTTTGTGTACAAGTGTGACGGCTTGTTGTCCACCAGGAAACTGTTCAAAACAGTTCATTTTTGTAAAAAACTATGTCTCAGATGTGTTTCAAGTGTTTTCACAACAGTGAAGTTAAGACTCCTTGAGTTTCACTCAACTTCAGTTTTTGCCCAATGCAAGTCAATAGGATTTCAAACAGTGAGTTTGAGATGTTGAAGTGCACTTTGAAAACAGTTGGGAAACCATCCAAACAGTTCTTAACTATAAGGGTACTGGGGAGTTTCATCATTTAGAACTGCTTTTACCAGAGTATTTTGACTTTCCACAGAGTTAGAGTTGAAGGTAACCTGAATTCACCATAACACGTTTCAAGGCCTGAAATTCACTTTGTGTACAAGTGTGACGGCTTGATGTCCACCAGGAAACTGTTCAAAACAGTTCATTTTTGTAAAAAAACTATGTCTCAGATGTGTTTCAAGTGTTTTCACAACAGTGAAGTTAAGACTCATTGAGTTCCACTGAACTTCAGTTTTGGCCCAATGCAAATCAATATGAATTTCAAAAAGTGAGTTTGAGATGTTGAAGTGCACTTTGAAAAACAGTTTGAAAACCATCCAAACTATTCTTAACTATAAGGGTCCTGGGGATTTCATCATTTAGAACTGCTTTACCAGAGTATTTTGACTTTCCACAGAGTTAGAGGTGAAGTTAACCTGATTTCACCATAACACGTTTCAAGGTCTTAAATTCACTTTGTGTACACGTGTGACAGCTTTTTGTCCACCAGGAAACTGTTCTAAACAGTTCATTTCTGTAAAAAACTATGTCACAGATGTGTTTCATGTGGTTTCACAACATAGAAGTTAAGACTCCTTTGAGTTTCACTCAACTTCAGTTTTGCCCAATGAAAATCTATGAGAATTTCACACAGTGAGTTTGAGATGTTGAAGTGCACTTTGAAAAACAGTTGGGAAACCATCCAAACTGTACTTATCCATAAGGGTACTGGGGATTTCATCATTTAGAACTGCTTTTACCAGAGTATTTTGACTTTCCACAGAGTTAGAGTTGAAGGTAACCTGAATTCACCATAACACGTTTCAAGACCTAAAATTCACTTTGTGTACAAGTGTGACGGCTTGATGTCCACCAGGAAACTGTTCAAAACAGTTCATTTTTTAAAATATAGTTGTGTTTCAAGTTTTACAACAGTGAAGTTAAGACCTTGAGTTTCACTCAACTTCAGTTTTTGCCAATGCAAGCAATAGTGATTTCAAACAGTGGTTTGAGATGTTGAACCTTGAAAACAGTTGGAAACCATCCAAATTCTTAACCAAGGTACTGGGGTTTCTATTTCAAGGAACTGTTAACAAGAGTATTTTTGATTTCCACAGAGTAAGTTGTAGGTAACCTAATTTACCATAAGAGTTGACATGGATCTGAAATTCAATTTTACAAGTGTGACGGTTGTGTCCAAGGAAACTTTACATAACAGTTCATTTTTTTAAAAACTATTCTCAGATGTGTTTCCAAGTGTTTCAAACATTGAAGTTAAGACTTTGAGTTCCAATGAACTTAGTTTTGGGCCCTAATGCAAATTAAGGGAATTCTAAAGTGAGTTTGAGATGTTAAGTGTAACATTGAAAACAGTTGGGAAATCCATCCAAACTTTTTTAATCATTAAGGGTCCTGGGATTTAATCATTAGAACTGTTTTACCAGTATTTGACTTTCACAGATTGAGTGATTAACTGATTTCCAATAACACGTTAAGGTTTAATCAGTTTTAGTAAAGTTGCACTCATCATGGGAAACTGTTCTAATTAGTTTACTGTAAAAATTCAATGTTTTAGTGTTTACTAACATAGAAGTTAGGTCTTAGTTTCACTCAACTTCATTTTTGCCAATGAAAATCTTGGAATGTCAAAAGTGTTTGAGATGTTGAAGTGCACTTTGAAAACAGTTGGGAAACCATCCAAACTGTCTTACATTAAGGTACTGGGATTTCATCATTTAGAACTGTTTTACCAGAGTATTTTTTCCAAGAGTTAGAGTTGAACGGTAACCTTTACCATAACACTTTACAAGGCCTGAAATTCACTTTTACAAGTGGTTGAGTTCCAAATGTTAAAACATTCAATTTTTAACATGTTCAGAGTTAAGTTTGTATAATTCGAAGTTAAACTTAGTTTCCTGACCAATTTGTTTCCAATGGAATTCAAAGTGTCCAAGTGAATTGTTTGAAAACATTTGTAAAAAACATCCAAATGTTTTAACTGGGTCGGAACATTGAAGTAGACTCATTGAGTTCTGAACTTCCAGTTTTGGCCCAATGCAATTAACTGGGAATTTCAAAAACAGTTTGAGTGTTAAGTTAACATTGAAACAGTGGGAACTATTCCACCATTGAAACTTCAAAGGTCCTGTATTTCTATTAAACTGTCTACCAGATTTTTTGTTTCCAAAGAGTTAAGACCTTATTTAACCTGAATTTCACTTTACCCAATGCAAGGTCTTTATGAATTTCAAACATGAGTTTGAGAGTTTTGTCCATTTAAAACGTTGGAAACCATCCAAATTCTTCAAAGGCTGGGTCCGATTTTTCGAACTGTTTCCAAGATATTTTGATTCCACAGAGTTACTAATTAGTTTTGCAATGAAACATAAATTTCAAACATGTTTGAGATGTTGAAGTGACTTTGAAAAACCCTGAATTCCCATCCCTTAAGGGAAAATTAAATTTTGTTACAATTAGTTTTTGCCACCAAAAAATTTAAAAACATTTATTTTTTTTAAAACATTTAATTTTTTGGTTTTAAAAGTAATTAAAGTCGGTTCATAATTTCTTTTCCTAAAATAATGGGTTTTCCCAAAGGTTTTTGAGTTTTAAAGGGAACAAAAACTTAAACCACCAAAAATTTTTTCCCTTAAGGTTGGGGGTTTTTTAAACCCCTTTTTAAACCGGGTATTTTTGATTTTCCCAAAGGGTTTTAATTTAATAAAAAATTTCCCTTTTTTTTAAATTATTTTTAAGGGAAAGGGTTTTTTTGGAATTTTAAAAATTCTTTTTAAAAAAAAATAAAAAGGTTTTTTTTCCCCTAATTAAGACTTTTTTTCCCCCAATTTTTTTTCCCAAAAAAATTTAAGGAATTTAAAAAATTTTTAGTTTTAAGGGTTTTTAAAAAAAATTTTAAAAACCATCCCTTTTTAAAAGGGGGGGTTTCTTTTTAAACTTTTTTCTTTTTTCCCCTTTCCACAATTTAAGTTAAGGTCCTAAATTCACTAACCGTTTGGCCGTTCATTGTTCAAGGGAAATTTTTTTAAAAAACCCTTTAAAAAAACTTAAAAAAAATTCTAAAAGGGTTTAAGTTTTTAAACAAAAAAGGATTTTTTTAACCCTTTTTCCCAAGCAAGTAATAGGGATTTAAAACATAGTTTAGGGATTTAAATTTTAAAAAAGGGGTTTTCCAAAAAATTTAACCTTAATTTGGGGGTTTAATTTTTAAATGTTTTTGAGTATTTTGATTCCACGATTAAGTTGGGCCTGCCCCATAACATTTAGTGAAATTACTTGAAAGGGGGGTTTAAACCAAAAAAAAAAGTTTTTTTTTTAAAAATTTTCAAGTTTTAATTTTCACAAAGTAATTTAAAGCTTTTTCCCCAACTTCATTTTTTCAAGCGAATAATTTCCAGTTTTTTGAGTTTTAAAGTCACAAAAGTTAAACCCATAAAAATTCTTAACCAAGGGGGGGGTTTCTTTTAAATTTTTAAAGATTTTTGTTCCCCACAAGTTGATTGAAAAAAATTCACTATAAAGTTAAGGTTTTTTCCCTTGGGGAAAAGGTTTTTTCCAGGGAAATTTTTCTTTTTTTAAAAAACTTTCTGAGTTTTTTTTAAAAAAGGGGGGGTTTTTTTCCCCAAGGGGAAAAAAAATTTTTGATTTTTCTTTAAACCTTTGCCCCCCCAAAATTCAAAAAATCGGGGGTTTCAAAAGGGGAAAAGATTTTGCCCTTTTTAAAAAAATTTTTTTCCCCCAAAAAACAAAGTTTTTTTTTTTAAAAAACTCCCCTTTAAAATTTATTAAGCTGGGAAAAATTTTTTTTTTTAAAAAAATTTTTTTAAAAAGGGTTTGGGGGAAAAAACCAAAATTAAACCAAACTTTTTCCAAGGGAAATTTTTTCCAAAATTTTTTTTTTTTAAAAAAAAACTTTCCAAGGGGTTTTTGAAAAAAGGCCAAATTTTTTTTTTCAAAAAAAAAGGAGGGTTTAAAAAAAATTTTTTTTTGAAAAAAAATTCTTTTTGGGGTTTAAAAAATAAATTTTAAATTTATTTTTTTTTTAAATTGGGAATTAATGATTTACAAAAGTTTGGGGTTTTTCCATTTGAACCTTAAACCTAAACTTTCTAATTAATTTTTAAAAAATTTTTTTTAAAAAATTTTTTTGTTTACAATTTTTTTAAATTTATTTAAATTTAAAGAAATTTAATTTTTTTTTTAAAAAATTCCAATGTTTTTTGGTTTTAAAAATTTTGGGTGACCCTTTTCCAAATTTTTTCCCAATTAATTAAGGTTTAAAAATGATTTAAGTTAAGGGATTTAAAACAGGGGAAAAACCCCCCAAAAAATTGGGGCGGGGGTTTTATTTTTAAACTTTTTCCAGATTTTTTTGTTTAAAATTAAGTAAGTTAACCTGATTTAAAAACCGTTGGCCCTAATTCTTTTTTAAACAGTTGAGTTTTTTTTAAAACCGTTAAAACCCATTTTTAAAAAACTAGTCCGGGGTTTCAATTTTAAACAAAAAGATTTTGATTTCCCAATTTTTTTGCCCAAAAAAAATCGGGGTTTAAAATTATTTTGAAGTTAAAGTTTTAAACAGTTAAAACCTAAAATTTTTTTAAATTGGGGTGGGGGGATTTAATTTAAATGTTTCCCAAGTATTTATTTCCAAGAGTTTTAAGGAACCCCCCATCATTAAGGTAAATTATTTGTGTAAAGTGTACTTGAAAGGGAAAACCCCCTTTTTTTTAAAAAAATTTCTGATTTTTAATTTTTTTAAAACCAGGAATTGACTCCTTGGTTATAATTTTTTTTTGAATCAACAAAAATTTAAAAGGTTTAATTTGAAGTGCACTTTGAAAAGGGGAAACCCATCCAAATTTTTAAAAGGGGGGAAATTTTTTTTAAACTGAAAAGATTTTTGTTTTCCACAATTAAGTTTTTTAAAAAACATAATTTCCCAGGGTTTTAATTTTAAATATTTTAAAATTTTTTCCACCAAATTTCAAAAATTTTTTTTAAAAAAAACTTTTTGAGTTTTTTGTTTCACAAATAAAGGGAACCTGATTTCACCAACCAGTTGCCCAAAATTTCGGGAAAAAAAAGGGATTTGATTTTAAGGATTTTAAAACAGGGGGGAAACCATAAAATTTTTATTGGGAAGGGTTTATCTTTAGCTTTTCCAATATTTTTTCCCAATTTTAAGGGAAATTCAAAAAAGTTTAAACCAAAACTTTGGACTTTTAAATTTTCCCAAAATTTCAAAAATTCTTTTTAAAAAATTTGCCTTTGGGGTTTTAAGTTTTTCCCAAAAATTAAAACTTATTTTCCTAATTCATTTTGAAAGAAGCTGGGTTTAAACAGGATTTAATTTAAAATTTTTAAAAACGTTAAAATAAAAAGGTTTTAACCGGGGGTTTTTTTTAAAAATTTTTTGGCTTTTCCAAATATTTTGATTTCCAAGGGGAAAGGTTGAAGGAACAATTAAAACAGTTAACCTAAATTAATTTTAAAGGGCGGTTTTCCCCAGAACTGTTAAAAAGTTTTTTTTTAAAAATATTTTCCGATTTTCAAGTTTTTCTTATTTTAAATAATTTTTTTTTGCCCAAAAAAATTTAAAAAGTATTTAAAATTTAAAGGGGGGTTTTTTAAAAACTTTTAAAAATAAACTTTTTCCCAAATTTTTTTCCCTTTAAAACTGTTTTAAGGGTTTTGAGTTAAGTTGAAATTTTAAAAACCTAAACGTTCCCCAAATTTTTTTTAAAAGGGGCCTTTTTACCGGGAAAATGTTCAAAAAGTTATTTAAAAAAAAATTTTTTGGGTTTTGTTTTTAAACAAAAGTTTTTGGTTTTTCAAATTTTTTTTAAATGTGTAAAATTTAAAAAGTGTTTAGTTTTAAGTGATTTAAAACTTGGGCCCCAAAAGTTTTCCAAAGGGGAATTTCCCAAAAATGTTTAAAGATTTTTTATTTTAAAGTTAAAATTAAAACCTTTTACCTAAGTTGGTTTAAATTCATTTGTAAAGGGGGTTTTTTCCCCCGGAAAGTTAAAAATTTTTTTTAAAATAGCCGGGTTTTCATTTGTTTTCCCCTTGAAAAATGTTAAATTCATTTTAAAATGTTTTTTAAAAAAGGTTTAATTTTGAAAAAAATTTTAAAAATTTTTTGGGGCCACCAAAATTTTTCAAAGGGGGGGGTTTAATTTGAATTTTTAAAAAATTTTTGACCCCAAAAATTTAATAAGGGGGTTTTTTTTCCCAAACTTTTTTAAGGGGTATTTTTCACTTTTGAGGGAATTTTTTTCCACCAAAAATTTAAAAATTTTTTTAAAAATAGTCACGTGTGCATTTTTTCCACAAAAGAAAAACCCCTTTTGATTTCCCCCTTTCAGTTTTCCTTTTTAAAAAAAAAAATTTTTTTTAAAAAAATTTTTAAAGGGGTTTTAGGGGGTTTTAACATTTAAATTTTAAAATATTTTTTTTCCCCGGGTTTAATTGGAAAATTCAAAACCTTTTAAGGGAAAAATTATTTGGAAAAGGGAGGCGGGTTCCCCCAAAACTTTCAAAAATTTTTTTTTTAAAAAAAAAGGGTTTTGTTTTAAAACGGGAAGAAAAACCCTTTTTTTTAAAAATTTATTTTCCCAATGGAAAAGTGTTTCAAACAGGTTTTTGGTTTAAATCACTTTAAATTTTGCCCCCCCCAAAATTTTAATTTTTGGGTTTGGGGGTTTCTCTTTAAAAAGGGAAACCAAATTTTACCCAGGGTTGGGGGTTTTAAATGAACCCCCCCAAAACGGGGTTTTGTTTAACAATTGGGTGTGTATTTGGTTTACCGGAAACTTTTTAAAAAGATTTTTTTTAAAAAAATTTTGTTTTTTAATGTTTTAAAAAATTTTTAAAAAATTATTTCCCAATGTTCAGTTTTCCCAATGAAATTAATAAATTTAAAAATGATTTGGGTTTGGGGGAATTGAAAAATTGGGAAAAACCCCCCAAAATTTTAATTAAAGGGCCCGGGGAACTTTTAAACTTTTTACCGGGTTTTTTGATTTCCAAAATTAAAGGGGAAGTTAACCGGATTTCAAAAAAAGTTTTTAAAGGGTTTTAACCTTTTACATTACTTTTTTGCCCCAAAAATTTAAAAAAAATTTTTTCCCCAAATTTTTTCATTTTTTAAAAATAAGTTGCCCCTTGGTTTCCCCTAATTTTTTCAAAAAAATCAGGCCCCCAAAATTTTGGGTTTAATGATTTAAAAAAATTTGGGGAAACCATAAAACTTTTTAACCTTTAAAGGGGATTTTTTTTAAATTTTTTTTTTACGGTTTTTACTTTAAAGTTAATTAAAGGAAATAAATTCCCCAAAAAGTTAAGGGCCCAAATTCCTTTTTTAAAGGGGGGGTTTTTCCCCGGGCTGTTAAACAGATTTCAAAAAAAATTCTAATTTTTAAAGGTTTTCAAACAGTGAAGAAGACTCCTTTATTTCACTCAATTTCAGTTTTCCCCAATGCAAAAAGGATTTCAAAAGTGAGTTTGAGATGTTGAAGTGCATTTTAAAAAGTTAAAACCACCCAAAGAGTTCTTAACCGGGGATTTCATCATTTAGAACTGCTTTACCAGAGTATTTTGACTTTCCACAGAGTTAGAGTTGAAGGTAACCTGAATTCACCATAACACGCTTTCAAGGCCTGAAATTCACTTTGGTACAAGTGTGACGGTTTTGTCCACCAGGAAACTGTTCAAAACAGTTCATTTTGTAAAAATATGTCTCAGATGTGTTTCAAGTGTTTACACAACAGTGAAGTTAAGACTCCTTGAGTTTCACTCAACTTCAGTTTTGCCCAATGCAAGTCAATAGGATTTCAAACAGTGATTTGAGATTTTAAGTGCACTTTGAAAACAGTTGAAACCATCCAAACAGTTCTTAACTCTTAATGGGTACTGGGAGTTTCATCTTTAGAACTGTTTAACCAGAGTATTTTGACTTTCCACAGAGTTAGAGTTGAAGGTAACCTTGAATTCACCATAACACGCTTAAGGCCTGAAATTCAATTTGTGACAAGTGTGACGGTTGTTTCCACCAGGAAACTGTTCAAAATAGTTCATTTTTGTTAAAAACTCATGTCTCAGATGTGTTTCAAGTGTTTCACAACAGTGAAGTTAAGACTCTTGAGTTCCACTGAACTTCAGTTTTGGCCCAATGCAAACTCAATGGGAATTTCAAAAGTGAGTTTGAGATGTTGAAGTGACTTTGAAAACAGTTGGAAACCATCCAAACTATTCTTAACTAAGGGCACGGATTTCAACTCATTAGAACTGCTTTACAAGTAGTTTTTGACTTTCCACAGAGTTAGAGTGAGTAACCTGATTTCACCATAACACGTTCGTGCTTTAAATTCACTTTGTGACAAGTGTGATCAGCTTTTGTCCACCAGGAAACTGTTCAAACAGTTCATTTTGAAAAATGTCTAAGATGTGTTTCAAGTGGGTTTCCACAACAAGTTAAGTTAAGATCCTTGAGTTTCACTCAACTTTTCAAGTTTTTGCCCAATAATTCAATAGGGATTCAAAAGTGATTGAGATAAGTTTAAGGCTTGAAAACAGTTGGGAAACATCCAAACGTTCTTTCTTACCAGGTAACGTTCATAATAGAATTTTGTAAAACCAGAGTCATTGACTTTCAAGAGTTAAAGGAAGAGACCATTGAGTTCCATAACTTCAGTTTT
>NW_024377040.1:0-16876 GCF_016835505.1 Polypterus senegalus | reverse complement strand
AAATCCCAGAGCACAAAGGCAGGTTCACACCCCTAACCTTGGCATCATCGCCTTTGGCCAGTGGGAGAAAACTGAAGACTGAGGAAACCCATGCAGACACAGGGAGAACATGCAACTCCATGCAGCTAGGACACTGAACCTGTAAGGCACCATGCTGCCTGTAACGCTACATGTTTTGTATGAAAATGTGCTGTAGAAATAGATGTTGTCATTTGGGGGGCCTTGGTATCTACCAGTATGGGTTTCATTCTCTATGATAGGGCGCTGTCAGGTTTTATTCTTATCACATGCCAACCAGGTGTCACCCTGGTCCTCACTGACTGCAAACTAGCTAGGCAACCTTTAATATACAGTATACTAGGACCCACAGTATACAGATAAACAAACACTTTTAAACTTACCCTAAGAAATTTCAGACAGTTAATTAGATTTCATTCATATCTGTTTTACCTGTCATTATTTCCCATGATCAAAGTAGCTTTTATTAAAGGAAGACATTCTATTGAAATTTCTATGTTTATTTAATTTACTTCACAGTTCCATAATAAAATATTCTTTCCTCTTGAGAGACATATAAATTTAATCATTTGGAGTGTCTATATTTTGTGATATTAAAGTTTTTCTGCTTCCTTAATTTCCTGTAGCATATTGTTAATTTTAAGCCTTTTGATTTATTCATTTATTCTTTCATTTATCTTCCTCACTTCTCTGTGCGGTCGCCAGTTCAACCATCTTAGCAATGAGGCCCAAACATCCTATTCCCCAGCCACACTTGCCAACTCATACTGTGGAATCCCAAGTCTTTCCTAGGCCATCTGGGAGACTTCATGTCCTGGATCTTCCCCGGGGTCTCCTCCCAGCTGGTTGTGCCCATAAAACCTTCAATGGTTGTCTCCAGGAGACATCCATATCAGATGTCCAAGCCACCTCAATTGGCTTCAGTCTTACTTACACATTGTGAAGTTTCAGTTTGATGTTTTCATTGTTAATTTTCTGGTAGTGAACATTAAGTCACAAGACTTCATTCACTGTAGATGCCCCCTGGGGTTCCTGGTGTCTGTTTATTCAATTTAGTCCCAACAATGTACTTTTATTTGATTAACTTTCCTTTAGTATGAGTCACAATGCTACACTTTTATAAATTTATCACATTTAAAACAATGCATTCCTCCATTTTCTGAACCACCTATTCCAACTGAAAGGTCACAGGAAGCCAAAGCCTATGCCAGCAGCATAAAGTGTAAGGCTAGAAACCGTGATGGAGCAATGAGTGATGCTGGGCCAATATGCAGTTTAAACCTAACAGGTCCATCTTGCTACTAATATTACAGGGTATTGACATTCTGATGAATTATTTGACAGATGATTGTCTATTTTAAACAAAAAATGGAGTGTGGCTCTTGATTTGATTGATTTATTTTGTGCTGTGTCTTTTACAGTTATATATATCTGCTTAGCCGACACAATTATTTCCATAACACCTTACAAAAGAGTTCAACTGTGGTAGTCTTGGGGACTGTTTAGGAACAAATATTATAGGATAAGGCTGCAAAATTTGATCATCACAAGTATAAAGCTCAAAACCAAAAAAAAAAAACAAGCAAGTTGCACTTCCTCTTAGTTACAACATCCCAACATTAGACAAATCACACGCCTGGAGCACATTGAGGGAGTCAGCAGATCAGATGGAGGGCGATTAATTAGCTGGGGAGTCTGGACTAAAATTTGATACTATGGAAAGGGGGTAGAGGAGTGCCATGTTGTATCATCTGCAGTGGTTTAGCAAGGACACATGCCAATACCGTAATTAAGTAGACAGTTGCATTCTTCCAGAATTCAATAAGACCAAAGTCTATTAGAGTTCTGTTACATATTACACTCTATATATTTGATTATGCAGATGCTGTAAAGAGTGAATCTGCAAGGGCCAAGACACAGTTGCAGCATGATCAGTTGGTCATCAATCACCAATTCCAGAGCTGTGTACCGACTTGGCAGGGGTTGACGATAATGAACTGAGCTGAATAGAGAAAGGGTTCCATAGACAGAACAGCTGGGATAACAAGAAGGTCTGTCTTTGCTAGGCTGAGCAGGAGATGGTTCTGTTTCATCCAGAAGGCAATATCAATGATTCTAGCTGATATAAGGAGGGAACGTTTGCAAATCGGGCTGTCTATCATTGAATAGAACGAATGTGAGAAACGGAACAAGATGAAGGGACCTAGGATAAGGTGTATAGGAGAGAAGTGGGAGGGCCCAGCACCCATTCTGGGCACCCTGTGCTTCCCTGAAGTATGTTTGCATCTCGCCTTGCCAGGAAACACATGGTACGTGTCCAAGAGATAGAATATAAAGCCGGAGAGCAGCGTTCCAGTGATGCCAAGGTCAGAGTTGGTTGACAGGGTCAAAGGAGAGCAAATAAGGGTGACAGCAGATGCATCTTGATAGCTCTAGCCAACCGTGTAACCGTGACTAACTTGGATTTCAGTGTGGGCTTTATGGAAGCTGTATTTACGTATGCGTCATAAAAAGTATGCTGGAACCCTCTTAATTCTTTTGGATTTTTGTTTATCATTACAAGTCAAAGTAGCAACTTCTTTAATATCTGACATGCCATATATGGAAAACAGTAGTATTTCAGCAGTGACATTAAGTTTATTGATTAACAGAAATGCATATACCATAACAAAATTAGACAGGTGCATACATTTGGGAACCCCAATAGAGATATTACATCAATACTTTAGTTGTTCTTTGGTAAAAAGCAACAGCCTCTAGATGTTGTCCCTCCTATAGCCTTTGATGCGTGTCTGGACTCTGGATGGAGGTATTTTGACTATCTCCATGCCAAAAATCTCTCCAGTTCAGTTAAATTTGATGGCTTGCCGAGCATGGACAGCCTGCTTCAAATCATCCCACAGATTTTCGATGATATTCAAGCTGGGGACTGTGACGGGCCATTCCAGAACATTGTACTTCCCTCTGCATGAATGCCTTTTGTAGATTTTGAACTGTGTTTTGGGTCATTGTCTTGTTGAATATCCACCCTTAAGTGTGAATCTCCAACATTGTGACTGATGCTTGAACATTATTCTGAAGAATTTGTTGATACTGGGTTGAATTCATCCGGCCCTCGACTTTAACAAGGGCCCCAGACCTAGAACTACCCCACAGCCCCACACAGGCATGATGGAACTCCACCAGATTTGACAGGAGGTAGCAGGTGTTTATCTTGGAATGCGTGTTCTTCTTCCGCCATACAAAGCGCTTTTGTTCTGACTACAAATAACTCCATTTTGTCTCATCAGTCCAGCACTTTGTTCCAAAAATGAATCTGGCTTGTCTAAATGAGCATTTGCATACAGCAAGCACTCTGTTTGTGGCGTGAGTGCAGAGTGCTTCTTTTTCATCACCCTGCCATACAGATGCTCTTTGGGCAAAATGTGCTGAATTGAAGAACGATACAGATATTACCATCTGCAGTGAGATGTTGTTGCAGGTTCTTGAGGGTGATCTGTAGGGTGTATGTAACCATTCTCACAATCCTGCACATATCCCACTCCTCTTTATTTTTCTTGGCCTGCTACACCTGCTGGGTTTAACAGCAACCTCAGCTCTGTGGCCTTCCATTTCCTGGTTACTTCCTTACAGTTGAAACTGACAGTTTAAACCTCTGAGATAGCTTTTTTTGTAGCCTTCCCCAAACCACATGAGACGGAACAACAATCTTTGTTTTCTGATCTTCTGAGAGTAGCTTTGAGATCCCAGTATGCTGTCTGTCACTCTTCACAGAGGAGAGTCAAAAGGAAGCACAACTTGCAATTGACCTCCTTAAATACCTTTTATCACTATGATTGGACACACCTGTCTATGAAGTTCAAGGCTTTAAGGAGTCATCCAACCAATTTGGTGTTGTAAGTAATCAGCATTGGAGCAGTGACAGGCATTCAAATCAGCAAACATGTAAAGGACCCTACATTTTTGCACACAGCCAGTTTTTCACATTTGATTTAATTCACCTACAACTAAATACTGCTTCACTAAAATCTTGTTCGAAAACACCCCAGAACTCGATGTTCTAGAAATTAAAGACACACCACTGTTATCTTTTTTTGTTGAAAAGTAGAGTAAATTATTATGCTGGCTGGAGTGGCCCTAAACTGCTATGACTGTATTTAATCCCTTCGGTCTTTCAGGCTAGTAAAAGCAATTTTTAGTGCTTCCTACCTATGCTCTATTTTTGGCTTTCTAGTTTGGGTAAAAAAAGAATATATCATTGGTCAACAGTTTATGTTTAGAGAAGAGCTGCTTGTCTAAAGCCTCTTTTTGTCTAAAAGTATTCAGTTATTTATACAATGGTTCTTTTTACCATACTCATAACTTGCATTTGAGGTTTACAGGATATTCATTGCATGGTGGTAAACAAACCATATTGAAGACTTATCTCTATATATACAATCCAGTGTCTGTTTGTCTGTCCACTTTCACGCTAGTAAGAACTACTTAACGGATTTAGATCTTTTTTTTATACGCTGTTTGAACATTCACTGATTTTGCAGCTTCCTTACTGTGGTATGTATCATAGTTTACTTATGTAGCAATTTATTTGTACAATCTGAGAGATACATATGCAGAGGCCCTCCTCACTCAATGCGCCTGCCTCAGGGCATTCCTTACCCACTTCTAGCTAGCTAATGAGAGAACTACTTAATGGATTTAGATCAAGTTTTTTTCTATAATTTGCTTGAACATTATGGTTCTCTCATTGTGCTAAGTGTACCATAGTTCGCTGCAGCACAGACTATTGGCGCGTAATCTGAAAGACACACCGGGCCCTTTCTCACTCACCCACCAGCCTCGGGTGTCCCTTTAACTCCGCTTAATGGGGATTATACCACCGCCCCATTGCGATATGATCATAGGAGTTATGTGCAGCCAGTTTGACCATGGAAATCCATTTCAAGAAGCTCCAGGCATGCAGTTTGTGTGCTGATGTTGCCTTCAGAGGTAGTTTGAACTCTGTTAGTGCATGGTGCAACAGATTGTATGCGATTTTTGACTCCTTGGAGGCCCCTCTGTGAGTTTGTACGGTCTACTCCTTTGTGGCCGAAAGCTGTTGTTGCTCATCGGCCACTTCCACTTCACAACAGTTACACTTACCAGCTGACCAGGACAGATCTATAAGAACAGAAACTTCAAGATCCTGACTTTAAAGTAAAAGTATATCCTAAGTGACAGTGCCATGTTTTTAAGTCACTGTGTTCTTTTAGTGTGACTCATTCTACTGCAGATGTTTGTCAATTGAGATTTCACGGCTAGGCACTTGATTTTATGTACCTGTTAACAATGGCTGAATACCTGACTAAATAATCTGAGGGGTGTCCACACATTTTTGGCCATATAATGTACAGTAAAATGTGAGTAAAGATTTCACTCCATGGGGTGCGGCAAAAAAGAAAGTCTCATTTTGTTTCGCTAAGGCATCTATCCATGTGCAGGTTTACTCTACAAGCCATGTACACTTACAGTTAACTATAAATGCTAACCAAAATAATCTAACAGGTAAACTTCAGCATCGGTAAACCATAAACTGTTATTGGTCGCCCATGATTCTTGTTCTTTGCTGTATATCACTGGCTGGAAGTAAGAGGCACCGCGTTTAACTCTGAGCAATAAATATGATGGGTTTCATTAAAGTGATAGATAATTATATTTTTGAAAGGTTGATAATTAGTCAGAATTTATGATTTATGATGTTCCAGAGTTTTGATAATTTAGTAGAAAACCTTAGCCAATTTGGGACTTTTAAATATTTTCTGAAGATGTCACTATTTCTATATGAGAATGAAAACATCTTGATGAATAATTTTATCATAATTTATAGCTGTGAGAGTTGCTACACGCTTGTTAAATATGGGTAAGAAGGAGGAACATGGTTCAGGAGGTTGAAATTACCTTCAATGTAATTATGCTTAATTTGGTTTTATTATTCAACATTATGACCTCAAAGGGTATCATTTAGAGTATTTCTAATTCCAGTCTTTCATCATTTATTAATTTGTTTTATGAACCCCTGCATCATAATTTACTTAACTTCACCCTTTAACTTTGTAAATTATTAATGATTTATTTATTAAATAACTAAATAAAGTGGTTCCATCTGGCAATAGATTGCCAAGGATATCAATGGCAACTTGGGTGTGTTGGTGTCACCCAAAAAGATGGGGAAAAACCACCTTTAAATTGCAGTAAGTGAAAGACAGAGTCTGCCATAGGGCAGTACTCAGTGTCACTATATGTCATTGAGGGAGAAAGTGATGCCATAGAGGGCTGGAGGAAATATCAAGAGACCTCTAACGCATCCAAAGAGTACCACACATTCCTAAGCAGGGGGCAGCAATAACCCTTTAAGGAGTTGGGCAGGAGGTGTCATGGCCCTGTTTAGTGAACTGAAAGCTCAGCAATCTAAAAGTGTTGAAAGTGGGGCTACCCTCTCTAAACCTCAGAAGTGAATCCATGGTTTAAATTTAGCATCCCCTACAGATTACCCTGGTTTGCCCTGGAGCCCAGCCCATTGTTATCTTTGGAGATGCCAATACTTTTTAACTACATTAAAACTAAAACCAAACTAAAAATAAATGGCAGAAATTCATTTTCTGCCTCATATTTCCTAAACTATGAGTCAACCAAATATATTTTGAGTGACAATCAGACGAGATTCACAATTATATTAAATAGGAAAGGATCATGTATCTCGTGATGAGTTTAATATGGGCAGCTAAATACCAAATGTTACCCAACTATGGAATTCGTGTGGGGACGGCCTACATATCTTCCCCAATTGTCCAGGGGAAAAGGGATGATTGGGTGATTCTGGGTCTCGGCGACACTAAGAAGGCAAAATTGGTTCATTAGAAAAAAAAGCGAAGAAAGTGTTCTACCAAATACAAATAAATAAATAAAAGAATCTAAAGGAGCAAAGGAGACAACCATACAACAAATAAAATCATATTCACAAAATGTGAACCAAAACAGGTCATGTCATGTTCTTAACCTGCTTAATCCAGACCAGGGTCACGGTGAGCCAGTTTTACCCCTCAAGTTATATTATTTATTTTTTTCTATATTTCATTTCCTTATTTATTTATTTTTGTAATTTTTTTTTAACTTCTTTTGTAGTTACATTTCATTTTTCTACCCACTTAATCCACACTAGGTTGCAGAGGGGAGTCTGAACCTGTCTCAGCTAGGTATGTAGCATAGAAGGTGCAGGGGAACAAACCCTGGAGCCAGGGGTGCCAGGCCATCTCAGGGTAAACACACACACACACACACACACACACACACACACACACACACACACACTAGGGGCCAATTAGGCATAGCCAGTTCACTTAACCTGCACTGTGACCTATGATACAAACCTGGTGTCCTTAATGCAAGACAGCAGAACTATCACTATAACACTGTTCCCCCGCTCCACCGAAAACATACAAAGAAGCAGTAATTAACACAATAATAGTCCGAAGATAACAAAAAGATTATACAAAACAAAACCTTCAGCTAGGAATGAGGCCCTGACACCATAATATTATCAACACGATAGATAGATAGATAGATAGATAGATAGATAGATAGATAGATAGATAGATAGATAGATAGATAGATAGATAGATAGAGGATGGATAGATATTAAACATTACCAATTTACAAAATGCACATATATAGCAAACATGATTTTAAGTAATTTTGTATCAGCACAGATATTTCCTAAGTGTATGATTGAATTGAAACAGTAACAATGTCACAGTCATTGGCATTGGGCATATTGTCACTGTATATTGGCACATGGCATCATTGTTCGGTAGGATGTCTGCTAGACTATTAGCTCAGTGCAATTCAGCTTAACTGGTAAGACCACCACAACTGAAGAGTGACTCATTAAAGTGGCTGATTGCTGAGGGAAGAAGTGACTTCATACTTTGCTTCCTTGGAGAGTCAAAGCAGTTGATTTAGTCTGTAACCGAATGTCCTCCACTGTTTAGCCAAGACTCATGAGGGTGGTGAGACCATTGTCCATGATAGTAAGCAGCTCGAATGGCTGTTTGTCTCTACCACTTTCTCCAGAGAGTCAAGTTTGACACCCAAGACTGAACCAGTCTTTCTTTATTTTTTTTTTTATTTTTATTTTTATTTTATTAATTTATTACAATCCATACATAGCAATCAAGTTTTAAGCAAAAAAAGAATTATGTTAAGAACAGATCGATCCCCACCCCGAGAGAGAGCAAGCCAAACGTGTGTAAAATTTA
Source organism: Polypterus senegalus (assembly GCF_016835505.1). NCBI lineage: Eukaryota > Metazoa > Chordata > Cladistia > Polypteriformes > Polypteridae > Polypterus > Polypterus senegalus. The sequence goes on along the minus strand of NW_024377040.1, from coordinate 8,564 downwards.
AAGCTTGTAAACATACCTAAATTAATAAATTCCTCTTGTGCTTTATAAACTTATTTTAAAAATATTACTGATTAGATCCTGCCATGTTTTGAAAAAGTCTGTACAGATCCTCTAACTGAGTATTTGATTTTTCCAATTTTAAACAATATAAATACATCAGCTCGTTCTAATCAAAAGAGGAAGTTTGGTTCTTCCAGTTTACCAGAATAAGCTCTGCGTACAACAGTGTAGTGAATGCAATCACAATTTGTTTGTCCTTTTCCTCCACTTTAAGACCCTTTCTGGAAGAACCCCAAACAAAGCTGTTAATGGGTTAGGAGGGATTGTGAGTCCAAGGCTGTCTGAGAGTGTACTAAAAATTTTTGTCCAGAATAATGTTAATTTGGTGCAGGCCCAGAACATGACCTGTTGAGGCTGGGACTTGGTTGCAACGCTCTCGCAGGTTGGATCATGCCCTGAAACATTTTTGGAGTTTTAGCTTGTGACAGATGTGCTCGATATATAATTTTGAGTTGTATAATTGTATGCTTTATGATATGGAGCTGGAGTGAATTCTCTGCATTGCTACTTTCCACTCCTTTTCTGATATATTAATTGAGAGATCTTTTTCCCAGTGTCCTCTTGGATCTTTGAAAGGAAGGGATTGTAAATGATTTTATATATTGTAAATGGAGTCTAATTCCTTAAAATTGAGCAATATTTTTTCCGGTGTGGATGAGGGTGCAAGATGAGGAAAATCTGGAAGGTTCTGTTTAACAAAGTTCCTGATTTGAAGATAGTGAAAAATGTGTAGTTGAATGTTAAATTTGGAATGTAATTGTTCATAGGATGCAAAGACGTTGTCTATATAAAGATCTCTAAGCAAGTTAATTCCAAATTTTTTCCAGATATTAAAACTGCATATGTTTGTGAAGGTTGAAAGAGGTGGCTCTCTTGCAGGTGCCACAGATAGAAGCTTCTCCATCTTAAAATGCTTTCTACATTGGTTCCAGATTCTAAGAGTGGAGCACCATTGGGTTATTAGTGTATTGATAATGTGTGTTTATTGGAGCATGGTATAGGAATTAAAAGAAGTACTGCAGGATTTACTTCTATTGGTGTCCAAGCCTGTGTATGTTCTTCTGTTTGTGTCCAGGTTCTTATCGACTGTATATTTGCCCAGCAATAAAACTGAAGCTAGGTAGGTTTCATGCCGCTTTCCTGCCTTTTGCCTTGTAGGGTCACTCTTTGATGCGTGGATGTTTTGAATTCCAAATAAATGAGGTTATTGTTGAACTTAATTGCTTAAAAGAATGATTTATTAATGTATATTGGGATGTTTTGAAATAAAAAAACAGTCTTTTCAATTGGTTTATTTAATCTGTTACCATCAGTTGCACTAATGCCATTTCCACAGCATGGTAACACATAGAAAAATACACTAGAAAACTACAGACTGGAAAAACATGTAAGAGTGACCTGCATACATCAAATGACCTCAACCTCCTCAGAAATAGAGGTGAGTATGACCATGGGCAGATCAACCAGCCAGGTGTTCTAGGTGCATCTTGATGGCAAAGGGCCTTGTCACTACTCACAATACCTGAAAATCACTCAGGATTTGATCAATCCTGACAAACGATCGGTACTCATGCACACAACTCACTTACGGGGAACCCATCCTCACTCCTCTTTACCCCTTGAGTCTCCACTGGAGCAGAGTCTCTACAAGTGTGAATCAGTAGAGTAAGTCTGCATGTTTTACGTTTCCATCTGTGAGGGAGCTGTAATCATCAAGTCTCCTAGGAGCTGTGGGGTCTTAAAACTGGCCTTGACTATAATCCTTTTGTATATGACCTTTATTTGATAATTAACTGAAGCTTGTCTATAGATGCACCTGAGGTACTTATATGTCCTCAGCACTCCACATCTTCGCCATTGTTAGAACGTAAGAAAAGAGTGGGTTGGCCTTCCAGATGTCTGCTGCAGTGCCCCTTCTTTATTGATGTTGACTTGCATTTGGTTCAGTTTTCACCTATTCAACAAAATCCTTCACTAGGACTTACTCTCCTGCCCACTACTGATACATCCAACTATGGCTGTTTCATCGGAAAATATCTATAGATGACACATGATTTAGTATTGCATCTAACATTTGAGCCAGTACAAACACAGCAATTGTAGACCTAAATTGACATAACAGAACAAACACTGGCCATATCAGTTGTCACTTTTTAATTTCAAGTGATAAAACAAGCTTAATTCACATAAAATCACTCAATGCAGCTAAAAGACAATTCGCATTTGTGTTTCGTCACTTTTTAGAAGTATCGCTTATTTTATGATAACTGCAATGGAAATGCAGGCAAAGGGGAACTTTTGATTTTTTTTTTTGTTTATTGCATTTGAACACTTCAGCTCTGGCATAAGCAAGAAAACCAGAAAAGATCTATTTCAGAATGTATTGTTTCATTTCCTTTTGTTCCTCTTGCCTGCATTGTGTTTTTGAGCAGAAGCAGCTGTAATGCTTCAGGTTTGCTGGAGGCTGCCCCCATTTCTCTTATTGCTCATTATTGTTCTACAGGTGAAGCCCCCAGGCTGCTTATTTCATTTTTTGTTCTGTGCAGCTGCACAAGATATCATCAAGCTAAGGTTCAAAGGTCTCCCAAAGTACTACTATCTGCTGGACTTTTGCTGAATTATTCTATGCCATCTATGGCTTCCTACTTTTATCTGTTTTGCCTTTATTGAGCACTGTTTTAACATCTTCCACAATAATTACACTAGCATTCAAAAGCTTTTGAATCACTCAAAACATTTTCAGATTTTTGGCAAATTTTTTTTTTTATCAAAGTAGCATTACATTAATTTAAAATAGCCAAGACCTTACTAATGTTAAACGGCTATCACTATTTGAAATGACAAATTCACTTTATGATTGCAAAGCCCCAAATGTTGGGGTAGCCATTGCTCTTTCTTTTGCTCATCCTTAACTAATTGCATTTAAATGCTAATTGGTTATTAAAAAAAAAAACCTTTATAATTCTGTTAGCACAACTGAAACTTGTTATTCGTTGTGGTTCGGAGCAGGAATGTCAGGTTGTAAAGCAAATGAATAGCTGGGACACCAACCGGGTCATTCCACTAATTAAAATGGCCCAACAAAAATATCCATCCATCCATCCATTTTCCAACCCGCTGAATCCAAACACAGGGTCACGGGGTTCGCTGGAGCCAATCCCCAGCCAACACAGGGCACACAAGGCAAGAACTAATCCTGGCAGGGTGCCAACCCACCGCAGGACACCACACAAACACCAAGCACACATTAGGGACAATGAATCGCCAATCCACCTAACCTGCATGTCTTCGGATTGTGAGGAAACCAGAGCTCGAGGAAACCCACGCAGACACGGGAGAACATGCAAGCTCCATCGCAGGGAGTGACCCGAAGCCGCAACCCAGGTCAACAAAAATATGCCTCTTGGTATCTATAAAGCAGCCTGCTGCAAATGATCAACAAAATATTAGGCTCCTTGTGCGAAATAAGCAAGCCAGCCACTGGAGCTACATTCGTGGTTCCCACTGTTTGCGCAAGGAAGCTTTCCTTCTAGGCAGCAGGCTTCTATATATATCGTATGGAGCTATGCCCCTCACTGGGCTGTTTCTCAGTGCTGCGGAGAGATGAAGAGAATGTTAGCAACAGCTCTCTTGCCCAGCTGGTTATCAAGAAGATACCTTGATCAAGCCTAATATGAGGAGATCCTCTGATGTGCATGTGTGACACTGTTCAATAAAGCAAAAGTTGTGGTGGACGGCCGGGATGCCCCTTTGACACTGAATCTGGGGGCAGCCATGGGATGCATTAGCTACAATTGTGGAACACTGGAGCTCATCCCCTGTTGAGCTCGTGGCTACCACCAGGGGGAGCTGCACGGCTTCCTGAGCCTGTGTGGGTTGGGGACAAAGAGCTACACCCGGAAGTGCAGTCCTTAATTAGGTTAATTATCACCTGAAGCACTCCGGGTGGGCTATGTGCTGAGCTTGCAGCCACTACTGAGGCACCATAGTCGGGAGGAGAGGACAAAGCTACCTAAGAGTAGTGGAGGAGAAAGAAGAGTGTGGTTTCGGGTGTTTTCTTTGTGTGTGTTTTGGGATTGTGTAGGCCTGTGGGACACGAAAGATGTGCCCACAGCTGAAGACAAAATAAATCTTATTTATTTTTAACTACTGTGCCTCCGTTGTCAGTCTGTGTTCTGGTTGACTCCTATATAGTAGTGCCTTGCCACAAAGTAAATTGTTCCTTGGGTCGCCAGGTACTGCATATCCGAAGGCTCAATTCTGGAATCAAAAATAAAGAAACACATCAGTGTATTGTTTCGTGAAAGGACAAGTATTTCATGTGACAAATTGCCAAGAAACAGATGATTTCCTACAAAGATGTCTATCACTGTCCTGGGAGTAGAGGGCAAACTGGATCTAAGCAGGATAGGAAAAGAAGCGCTAGAACCACTATGACTCCTAGGTACAAAATCAAAATAAGTATTGTTATTATGACAAGAGACAATTTTCATTTAGCTCCAAAATGGTGATGGAGCCAGTTTTCACTTGGGAGGTGAGGAAGCAGCGGGTTTAGCTGGTTGGGAACTGTAAGCGATGTCATTAGGAACGTGACCATAAATCACTGCTGAGAGATAGCAGAAACACCAGAAGTGGTCAGATCAACCATTTGGTACATTCTTAAAAGAAGGAATGCACTGGTGAGTTCAGCAACACCAGCAGGCCTAGACAGCCATGGAAAATAACTGTACAGAATGATTACAGTATTCTGTCCTTGGTGAAAAAGAATCCCTTCACATTTAGCCAAACCAAGAACACTCTCCAGAGTAGACCTATCATTGCCAAAGTCTACAATCAAGAGAGGACTTCATGAAAGTAAAGACAGAGGGTTTACCACAAAGTGCAAAGCACTGGTAAATCTCAAGCATAGGAAGGACAGATTAGACTTTCCCCGAAAACATTTTTTAGGAGCCTGTCCAGTTCGGGAAATATTTTTTTTGGGACAAAAGGAAACTAAGATGAATATATATCAGAATGATGGAAAGAGAAGAGTATGGGGACGAAAAGAAATAGCTCATGACTTAATGAATAGCACATCATCTGTGTAACATGGGGGGATGCAGTGTTATGGCATGGGCATGCCTGATTGCCAATGGAAGTGGGCCCTGGTGTTTACTGATGATATGACTGGTGGCAGAAGTAGCAGGATGAATTCTGAAGGGTACAGGGCTACACTGTCTGCTCAGAGTCATACACATGTTACAAAACACATAGAATGATGCTTCACAGTACAGATTGACAATGAGCTACAACATACTGGGAAAGCAAACCAAGTGCTTTTCAATGTAAAGTAGTGGAATATTCTTCAATGGCCAAGTGAATCAACTGACCTCAACCCAATTGGACATGCATTTCAGTTGCTGAAAACAAAACTGATGGTAGGAAGTCCAACGAACAAGAGGCATCTGAAGACAACTGCAGTAAAGGCCTGGAAAGGCATCACTTGGGTGGAAACCCAGCAGTAGGAGAAGGCCAGGGGGTTCAGACTATAGGTAGTAGTTGACTGTACATTTTGAAAGTGATCTTTATATTTATCATTATGTTAGCTTGTACAATTACTTTTGAATCCCTGAAAATAGGGGGAGCATGTATAAAAATGTCTGTCGTTTCTAAACGGCTCATACAATATTTTTGTTAAACCCCTTGAATTAAACTTGAAAGTCTATAATTCAATCACATCTTGCTAGCTTAATTTCAAATCCAAAATTGCGCCATTGTCCAAATACTTATGGACCTGACTATATATATATATATATATATATATATATATATATTGTGATGGACAGCCAGCAGCTTATCCTGGCCGACACATCCAAGACAGTAGATGGAGTCCTCCCTGCAGCATGGAGGTGCCCTGGATTCCCGCAGGGCATCATGGGAGATGGAGTTTGGATTCACAACCCTGCTGGGTACCGTGGGCACCACCGTGGGCAGGAAGACGTGGGGATTTTTATTTTCCCTATAGCCCGGAAGTACTCCCAAGTCACAGGGACAGAAGAACAGAAGTACTTCCAGGGTGAAGAGAAAATACAGGTCTCATCTGACCCGAAGTGCTACTGAATCACATGGACTGAAGGACAGGAGCACTTCCGGGTCAAGGACTATATAAAGGACTATGTGAGACCCAGAAAGCTGAGCCGGAGTTGGGAGGTAGAGTGGCGGAGCTGCTGGGAGAGGAGGATTGATTTATTGTATTGTATTATTGTGATTATTGATTTGTTTATTGTGGTGGTTGTGGTGCTTTGGAGCAATACTGGGAGAAGAAATAATTAAAAGAATTCCTGGTGCTTTTACTTGGCGTACTGGACATTTGAGGGGTCTGAGGAGTGACAGCGACTCAAGTATCACAATATACTGTATACTGCTAGTATATATGTTTATGGAGTAAACATGGCAGCTCCACTCTCCATTTGCACCAATGAAGATCAGCTAGCTGTGGTCTGCTTTGGTTTAACAGACTCACACTACAGACTTGCTTAATGTTGTCGTTGGTAGTGTCGCGGTCTTCATGCCTAATACTTGACTGACCATTTTTGAACTTCTCTGACTATTTATACACACTCTGCTGTGGTAAAACATCGTCTCCATATTCTTCTGAAAGCCTCCCATGGATCATGGCTGCTGGTATTCCTCTAGCCAATAAAATGCGGATCACTGCTCATTGCTTGGTACAAACCGAAAGAGGAGCGGCCATGTTTATTCCTAAAAAACAACAAAAGAAACTGAATAATCGAGGTCAAAACACTGCCACGGTGGAAATCTGCATGGCCAACTCATACCAAATGATCACAAAAGTGTGAATAATTCTTGACTTACCCTCGTAATTTTAAAAAGCCACTTGCAACAAACATATGCAAAAAACAATTTCTCCCTTTCCCACAAAGCTAAATGAGTGAAAATTTAAGTGCTAAATCCAATTATCCTGAAATAATCAACTGCCTAAAAACACTTAGAATACTGAGTGTTTAATATTAATAATATGTTTCTTTCGGTCAGAAAGTTTTCTCAGATTTTGACTACTTCTGGCAGCTGTGACTCCTGTATGTCTTCACATTAATAAAATATTTGGCATTGAGGAAAGATTTGAATATTTCCTAGACATTCAATAGCAATATTAAAAAGGGGAAGGTGACTGAAAATGGGAATGTATGAAATTATTTAAATAGGGTGTGGACATATAGAGAATGTCCATATAAATGGCTCCAGGAAGCCTTTTCTTGTTCAGTCTACTTAGAATCAAGTGGCAGGTTAAGCTGCAGCAACGGACATACATATACATGAAGAAGCACAAATGATGGATAACGGGCTTCTCACCTCAATCTTTTTCAAAATAACCTTTCTTCCTGCAAGGTAGACTTTGAGCACTCTGCAGTGTAAAGTTGAGATGTCACCATTATACTCAGGAAGAAGAATCATATTTCAAACTACAGCAGTGGGAAATTAGTCATCACTATACATTTCATTTCGCGTGATTTGATATTACTATAGCAACATAGCCCATCATTGTTGAGGAGAATGGCATTATAAAAGTAAAGTTTTATTATGTGGGAAAGTTTTCCAGGTAAAATATTTCAGTTTGTAAAAGAGAAGCTGTAGGAACAAGAAATCTGTACTAACTGTATTATTTTGGATATTTTTAAATGAAAATCTGTAACTTGAATACATCTGTAATCCTATTGGTTACTAACGATGTTATTGATCTACTCAATCAGTAGTGTGGTCACTTTTTCTATGGTATCGTTTCTTGTGACTGAAGACAGAGATATAATTAAAGTTAGTAAAAAATCTTTTATTAAATACACACCAGGCAAGGGTAAGATGACAGAGAAGACAGTCCTAGGACACCTGCCCTTCATCTGCCTCGAGGGTCGGTATCCCAAATCTTTTATAGGGCCTTTGTCTTATGACTTTGGTTGCACAAGAATTTCAAACCGTTACATCTTACAACATTTTGCTTGGATCAGGATTTACCACATCCTTTAAGTTCATCAGTTGGTCACTTGTGGTTTTTTGTTTGTTAGGAGAAACAAGTTTGCACTTGCACTATAAAGACAGGTTCTGCGTGGCTCTATCATGTATACCAGATTGATCAAACTGATCAAACTATTTATTATTTTTCCACATTCCCCTTTGAACAATCTGGGTATACAAGGAATAAAGGAAAGTTAGACAGCGGAGGTAAAAAGTGGGAAGGAGGAGGAGAGGGGAAGGGGACAAGGAAACTGAAGAAGCAAATTGGAGTATATGTTCCTTATGTAGCATATAGGCCTTTGCCATAGAAGCAGTGAAATATTTGGATATTATATAGCTAATAAGAGGAATAATGCGCAGCCAACAAGAAGAAGAACAATAAATACTACTGCCAAAGAAATAAATGCTGATTTTAGCCATTGGCCCCAGGACCAGAAAGTGGACGAACCACGATCCGGGGGGAACCAACTGAAGGAAAACCCAATGCAGGTGAT
>NW_024377039.1:0-13114 GCF_016835505.1 Polypterus senegalus | reverse complement strand
TCGCAATCGCCAGATAACTGCAATGAGTCTTTACGGCGCTCTGAGGTTTTGGCCCATCTCGCAGAATTTTTTTATTCAGCTTTATTTGAGGGTTTTCTAGCATGAAGCGCCTTTTAGGTCATGCCATAGCATCTCAGTTGGATTCAGGTCAGGACTTTGACTAGGCCACTCCAAAGTCTTCATTTTGTTTTCTTCAGCCATTCAGAGGTGGATTTGCTGGTGTGTTTTGGGTCATTGTCCTGTTGCAGCATCAAGATCGCTTCAGCTTGGTTGATGAACAGATGGCCGGACATTCTCCTTCAGGATTTTTGGTAGACAGTAGAATTCATGGTTCCATCTATCACAGCAAGCCTTCCAGGTCCTGAAGCAGCAAAACAACCCCAGACCATCACCCCTACCACCACCATATTTTACTGTTGCTATGATGTTTTTTTTTCTGAAATGCTGTGTTCCTTTTCGCCAGATGTACGGGACATTTGCCTTCCAAAAAGTTCAACTTTTGTCTCATCAGTCCACAAGGTATTTTCCCAAAAGTCTTGGCAATCATTGAGATGTTTCTTAGCAAAATTGAGACGAGCCCTAATGTTCTTTTTGCTTAACAGTGGTTGCGTCTTGGAAGTCTGCCATGCAGGCGCTTTTTGCCCAGTCTCTTTCTTATGGTGGAGTGCGTGAACACTGACCTTAATTGAGGCAAGTGTGGCCTGCAGTTCATTAGACGTTGTCCTGGGGTCTTTGTGACCTCTCGGATGAGTCGCCCCTGCGCTCTTGGGGTCATTTTGGTCGGCCGGCCACTCCTGGGAAGGTTCACCACTGTTCCATGTTTTTGCCATTTGTGGATAATGGCTCTCACTGTGGTTCGCTGGAGTCCCAAAGCTTTAAAAATGGCTTTATAACCTTTACCAGACTGATAGATCTCAATGACTTCTGTTCTCATTTGTTCCTGAATTTCTTTGATCTTGGCATGATGTCTAGCTTTGAGGTGCTTTTGGTCTACTTCTCTGTGTCAGGCAGCTCCTATTGGAAGTGATTTCTTGATTGAAAAGGTGTGGCAGTAATCAGGAAATTGAACTCAGGTGTGATACACCACAGGTAGGTGATTTTTGAACAAGGGGGCAATTACTTTTTCACACAGGGCCATGTAGGTTTGGATTTTATTTTCTCCCTAAATAATAAAAACCATCATTTAAAACTGCACTTTGTGTTTACTTGTGTTATATTTGACTAATGGTTAAATGTGTTTGATGATCAGAAACATTTTGTGTGACAAACATGCAAAGAATAAAGAAATCAGGAAGGGGCAAATAGTTTTTCACACCACTGTATTTCTGACCCTGCACCTATGATCTTGGAGCTAAAATTACTAAGCCCCATACACTCACCCCGAGATGGCCTCAACCCTGACGAGCTGACGGGATTGTACGGAATTTATATCCAAACAAATCAACTTCTTTCTAGAGACAAATACACCCCCGAGATCTCTGCAGGAATACTCTGGGAAACTTTTAAGGCCTTCTTAAGAGGACAGATTATCTCATATCTTTACCACAGAAATAAATCCGAAGCCAAGAAAGTGAAATTACTAAAATAGATGAAGAACACGCCAGACTACCAGCAGACTCTACATAGAGGAGGCAGGCTCTACATTCAGAACTAAACCTCTTTGACAACTAAAGAAACTGAACATCTAATTTACAAATCCAGACATCATTACTATGAACATGGAGAGAAAGCTAATAAGCTTTTAGCTCAACAAATTCACAAGCAAAAAGTGCGCAACGCAATCTCGGTAATCACCAACACGAACGGAGATAAAATCATCGAACACAAAGATATAATGCACACTTTCAGAGACTACTATAAATCCCTGTATACTACTGAGTGTAAAGAAGACAATACACAATCTAATGCATTTCTGGATACATTACTGTTTTATCTTGGTAGAGTTATATATATATATATTGCTCTACTATCCCCTATTGTATTATTAATATGTAGCCTTAGAATGCCTAATCTCACAGACTTACCACTGTTTATAACGTATTATTTTATATACTGTAACTCTCCCACCTTCCCTTCTATATCTATAACCTCAGGCAATTAGATGTAGTAAAAGACAAGCAGGAGTTAAGTTACACATAAATAATGTATTACTGATAATATTCATAAATAATCACAAAATGCAAAGTACATTTGAATATTGGCAGCCATACAACCTGATCAAATGGTGATGTGTAATGCAGGTGGCACACAGACTTGTAGTTACTTAAAATGTCTCTAGTTAAGGCATCGTTGGTGCTCAGCTTTCAGCCACATGTCTGTTCAATATGGCTGCTGAGCTGTGCTCTTCATTGTGTTGTCTTCATAATCACAGGTTAGCAAGAGAGATGCTTCTTCATCATATGTGGGTCAGAGAGAGGGAATGTGGTTGAGCAAGTACATTTATAGATGTTCTCTCCAATTCCTAGAACCAATAGGACATCATGGTACTTGAAGGCCTCTGAGACAAGTTAATTCCAAACAGCCATATCTCAGACCAATGGGAGAAATAGGACATCTTAACACCTCAACCCCCCAAGACCACATGTTAAGCTAACCTGGCTTGTGTGGAGATCAAACTGAGTTTAAAACCCCCAAATCCTGTCATAAAATTACAAAGAGACAGTGTAAAAGGGGGTGGGGAAGGCAAACATGAATACCTCTAAATACATTGGTTTTGCCTAAATTATAAATAAAGACATACAAAACATTTATCAAGTTATATGCAAAATCCCACATCACAACAATTTCCAAACTTAGTTTTCTAATTTCTATATTCTTCCCAAAACACAGAATCTGGGGAATAACTGTTCACTTAATTAGCAATTAAAAACAGAAGCTGCTTGGAACAAAAACCTGCAGCCATAGGGGGTCCCCAGGACCGGGTTTGGAATTCCCAGAATTCTATTCGACTAAAGACAAAAGCGTAAACTCATTTTGCAGCATATTGCAAAGTTATAAGAGATCTAACTTTTTCTGTATTTCTTAAATGATCTGATTAATATGTGATTTAAAATTCAGGTCAGAGTCAATAATGACCCCTAAATTCTTTACCTCCATCTTGACTTTTAAGCCTAGTGGTTCAAGTTTATTTCTAATAACCTCATTATATCCATTTTGCCAATCACTAAGATTTCTGTTTTCTCCTTATTTAGTTTAATAAAATGAGTCCTCATCCACTCAGAAACACAAGTGACACATTGGGGTCAGTGAGCTAAGAGAGTCGGGTCATCAGGCGCTATTGACAAGTTGGCAGTTGTGTGTGGCAGCATAGCTGTGGTGGCTCACGTCTATGCCTGAGATAATCGGACCTCATAGAAGCATGGAGAGCCGTTCATCTTCACTTGTATTGCAGTGTGTCATTTGTCTCAATGGCTGCCCGTTTTCAACACGAGACACAGGTGCCATCAACACTCCGCCTTCACCTTACCTTGCATTTCTGTCCAAATTATTCTGTGCCAGACGTGAATCCTTTGCACTTTACATTTATCTGTCATACAGGAATTATTCACCACAATGTTACAGTTGATACAAAAAATGAAATAAATTTGCTAAATGTTGAAATTTACAAACTTGAAGAGACTATTTGAGTAACAGCTGCTTGTGGCATGAAGCAAGAAAAACGGGAGACAAGCTGTGAAATACGAAGATAATAGCCAGAGAAAACAATATGCCAGGGGAACAGGAGTGACTCGGGGTGAAGGAGGACTTGGTGACATCAGCTTCAGGTGACAAGTAGCCAAAGGGGACATGGCACAGTTTAGGGGCCTCACAGTCTAAATGAGTGCATGACTTGGGTGGCATCTGGAGGTGGGCTGAGGACTTTACTGTGTGACGAGTTTGTGTGTAATAAACATTCATGGGAGATGTGTGTTTCCTGCAGAGGCATTAGCTCTCTTGAAATGTGTTCTTAATATTGTGGCTTATTAAATAATTAAACAATATCATAATATACCAGAAAAGGCGATATCCTCCCATAGTGATTACGGCGGTACAAAAATCACATGAGACAAAATATCTTTTAGCTTACATTTACTGACGCTTTACGCTGTTACAGACGGGAGGCATATGGACAGACTTTTATCCAGGTGGGAATCTGGATCAACATGATCAGCCATTTTCTCCGTCCCACGCTGGGAGGTTTTTCGACAACTCTTTGTATCGCAAGAGCTCGAAGGGTCTGGCCACTGTCCAGACCTTTTATATGGTTCTTGCTTCATTTGCTGGTCTTCTTGTCTCCAAACAAGGGCTGAATTCTCTCCCACAAAATACAGAAATATCATAGTGCTTACATGTCGATTCTCATTCTCCAAAGAAGGATAGAAGGTTTGTGCTGATAGAGGACAGAAATACCTTAACCTGTGTTTAAACTGACTATAAAAACCCCCAGTTGTCTTTGGCTATCTAATCCAATGCTTGGTCAGAAATTTTAAACCCTGTTGACCCCGTGTGGAACAGTTAACATGCCCCAGGGAATAAAACTCATAACAGTACTGTCAGATACATGACATAAAAAATGTAGTATACTTACCACCCTTTTGCACTGGATCTGTGACAAAACAATATTTGAAAGTCATATCCACAAAACAAAAGGTACTTGATCCCCATCACAGTGTCAATATTTCAAGCATTTGGGGACATGTAGTTTAGTATCACTATAGCTTCTGTACATTCATTCTAAAACCAGTAACATGGACAAACAGTTACATTTAACATGCTGTTATCAAGTAGTGATATCTCATCAATGGTGTTAGTGGAATTTTTCCTGTTATTTCACATAGTCTGTGTTGTCTACATATTACTGAATTCATGCAGTGGGTGTCATAGCATCAGATTATATTACAATCCTATATAGCATCTTGATGGATTACTATTCTTTGGCACTCCTATATTTCAGCCAACATACTGCTTATATTGCCCTTTGGCCTGATCCCTTTATGAGTTACAATAGTTGTAACATAACTCAGATGCTAGTCTAGCTTCATTGCTATGATTATTAATTGTTCTTAACTAGTATTATTGATAATTGTTCATTTCACTATCTATTTATCCCCCCAACTTCACTTAATGTTTTCTATTCCAAGTTAACAATTTACAAGTTCACATCATTGATAAATCATCATATCCTCATACCTTTGGAGCCCTTCTTATAATAGTTTCAAGTATTTTCCCCTAGACTTGCTTATATATGCCTTGTCCAACCCAGTGGTTTGTAAAAAGTCTCTTCTTGTAATTAGATCCGTCTGAACAAAGTGTGACTGCTTCAAAGGCACTAAGTTTGTTTTCAAACAGAAAGTAACAGTCCTTTACCATTAGGGCTCATAAGATGAACACATGGTGACTGTCCCTTTAGCGAGGTTCACTTCCTCTAAGCTTGCACTGTATGCAGTGGTCATTCATGGGAGCCTTCACAGCTGTCAACATCACCTCAGTGGCTACAGCCTGTCCCTGCCACAGCCCAAATTAAAACTGCTTAGTTCATGGCATCAAATCTGAGTAGCTGGACTTGCAATCTTTCTTTAGTTTTTTACTCCGTCCCTCTGGAAAAGCAAGTGTTTCTTCAAGCTTTTCCCCTCAGGTATGTGCAACATATTAAAAGTCATTAGTGCATACAGTTCTGTAAATCTTCATTTGTGTATACATCACCCTTATTTCATTCAGAAAACTTTACCACTGAATGGAGAGGCTTTACCACTAAATTGAGTGGCCAAACTTAACTACTTTGCGGGGCTAAACTAACGGGTTGAAGGTGAGCAAATACATAACATAAAGCAATTATTTCCAATCTATGTATCTACAAATGCAGCATTATAAATGACATCTAGACCCGGGTTCAGTCCCCTTAAAATAAAGTAAGAAATAGATTAACTTTTTAAACTATGCTAGTGACAATGTGTCTTGTGGATCATCATACATTACACAAAATTCACATTCCCATTTAAAGGATGTTCATATTTGAATTTAAGTGTTAAACAAAAATATCTTAAACATCCATATCTTACAGCCTATCTTATTAAAAGAAAAAATCTGTAAGTTTTTATAACAGTTCATATAGACTAATGCTTCTAATGTATAACTGCATAATCCATTTAGCTGTGTGCATTATCATGAGCATTAACTTAATACATTGATGAATAACAACTCTTTCTAAAATTAATCCTTACAGAAACAAATCAATACATGTATTTCAGTTCTAATACATTTTGTAATTACTGAAGTGATAATAATAATCATTGTCATACATCAAAATATTAAAACCCCTCTATACTGTTTTTCAAAGAACAAATCAGTCGAAGTGTTCATTTGTTTGCATTTTTTCATTAAAACATTTTAACACTTGCATTTAAATCAGCATGCAAAAATTATTCAAATAGCTGCCTATCGTTAATTTATGATTGATAAATATTCACTATCCTTGATTAGTTTATTTCTAATTGCTCTGCCCAAACTTCTATTAAGCTTTTTTTGCAACTTGTTAGAAACATAGTTTGTTTTTTTCATCCGTTGGTCAGTGGATTTGCTGAATCTGGAAAAAAAGAATATCTATAGATTTTAAATGCAACTTTTATGCTTATAACACTTTTCATGAAATTCAGATTTAAAAAATTCTTCTTTTTGACTGACCATTTTACAAGCTATTCTGAGATTCGTCGAGGTCAAAAAAAGTCATGGTTATTTAAACTCTCATCTGTTTGCAGGCTTCAAAGACACAGACCAGGCACAGGATTGTGTTATAATCACCAGTAAATGATCACTATTGATATTCACATTATTACATTTAATTTTGCATATTGTTATATGGGACGTCTCCCATTTCTACAGTTTATTTAACATTCTGGTCAGCTGACGAACATAGAAGACAGACGTACAAATGACAATAAACACGCATTCCACCCCAGACTCTGAATAAAAATAATTTATTCGTCTTTTATTTTCTTTTCTAGATTCAAAACTCTTCATGTCCAAGTAAATTACTTAGCTAAAAGCAGAAATTCGTTCACTAGAGAACAGACAATCAACCTTCACTCTTTCAGTATTTCTGCAACAGTTTTTTGGAATTTGCTTCATTCTTTCACATGATTCACATATCAGGTCTCTTTACAACAATACTTCTTTCTACAGAATAAAGTTCTCGATTTCAGCACAGTGCTATAAACTCACTGAGGTTGTGCTTTTTTGTTGTTTATCTATAGGGTTTCACCATGCAACATACTTAAGCACGCTTTTTCCTTCATGCTTATTATTAATCAAACAACATCTCAGGCCAAGCTGATATTACTGACAATATTAGGAATGCTTCTACCTCAGTTTCATACGCGCCTTTTTCCAGATCTGGAATTTCGTGGCGAGCATCCCCGTCCAGGCAAGTGGGAACGTTACCTTTTCGATCCAAAATTAAAGCGACAACAAGAAAAATCCACATGGAAATCACGCAACAATTCCACAACAAGAAAGTGTTCCCAGAAAAGTTATGCGGTCAAAAAGAATATTCTGACTTAACAAGGAAAACATACTGCTAAACTTTATCTCATATCCCCGGAAAGTAAGCTAACCACTGCGCTACCAAAATTCCCTTAAGGTTCCAAAATACATAACCTCATTCAGGCCAATCGGGCACATCACATATCCGTGAACTTGTCTCCCTTATTATTTAGTAGTTTTAAAAGTATTTTCCTTTAAAACGATCAGAGTTTAAAAGAAAAAATTTTTACATTTATAAGTTTTAAAAAAAATGAACATTCTTTTTGATTTGTTTAAACCATTATTGTCTTATGAAAACTGCCTCTTGTTTAAATTCATTTTTAAAATAATCCTTTAAAACAAAGTTTGGCCAGTACTTCCCAGAAGGTACAAAGGCATTTTCTTATTGTAAATTTCATCCCAAATGTATTTATTTTTTTTCCACTTTGTTTTAGAGCTTTTTTTGCTTTTGCTTAGGGTTACATTGTTTTACAAATTTTTTAAACATTAGCTTATAACGTATGTTCGTTACTGCTATATTTAAAAACAATTTAATTATTTCTGTGTGTTTAAACACACGGCAATTTCTTAAAAGTACAAAATAGAGGGGTTTCCCCCAAAACCTTTAACCTTTACCCTTAGGTAGACTGATAGAAACAGCTGGCGTCTTTAGACCTTTTAATACGTGGACGAAGCTTGTATTTTCATCGGGGCTGTTGATCATTAAAGATTTCTAAATTATTTTAGGATCGCGTTGAGAGTTATGTATGAGGGGCCAAAGGCCATAATCTTATTTCAGTGTAATCTATTGGTTCACGTGAACACTGTTGGTTTATGAATATTTACTATCGGTTTGCGTCATTTAATTGGTTTGTTGGTAAAAACTGGTTTCTTCTATATGAACTATTTGGTTGTCCCGTATATTATCCGTTTGTACGTGTATGTCACTGGTTATGATATATTGATTTGCGTGTGTATATCACCCGGTAAGTTTTTTTGGTTTGTGAGTGAACTGCATTGGTTTACGCTTGCATGTTATCGGTTTGCGTATGAATTATATTGGCTTGCGTTCGGGTTCGTCTAACAATGGTTTGCGTATGCACTATATTGTTTATGACGTCTATACGGGTTTTCCCATGTGGGTAACCGGCGATTTTGCGCTGAACCTATTGGTTGTATGCGTGCACTATGTCGGTTTCGCGTATGAAACATATTGGTTATGCGTGCGCACCCTATCGCAACTCTGATGAACTATGTCGGTTCTGGGTGTGACTATATTGGTTGTTACGTGATCTTCAGAGGAAATGGGCGGGCAAGAAACAGGAACTCAAGGTCAGTAGAGTCATTGAGTCTAAAAGAAATGTCTAGGAGACGATCTGCGTTTAGGCACTGTATATTTTTTTTCCCCACCATACGTTTGCGAAAGGACTTTGGGGGTAATGTACTATTTAACAGAATCTACCCTTTAGTCTGTAATGAACACAAGGCTGAAAGTTAGGTACTACAGCCGTCTTCTTATTCGGTCCCCTCTACATGCTTCTTGAAAACCCCAGCGTACTTGTTCAACAGATTTGCAAATTGTTACTTATCTAAAGGCCCAAAAAATTCAACATTTTCGATTGACGTCTTTATGCAACATAACATTTAGTTACTACTAGTTATTTATTTTCGGACCCCGCACCGCCCGCACAACAGGTGAAGTGGCTTTGCTCCCGGTCCACAGTGTCGTCTCAGAACTTGGCCCAGAACAAAGGGTTGAAAGTGCAAAGCCATAATGCTTGCATCTATAACGTGTATATTAATTAGCTAAACGTGTCCATTCTATGAAAAGCTAAACATTTAACATTTAAAACCATGTGGTTACATCATATTGGGGCCCCCTTTCCTTTCACAGTTTTGTGAAAAGACAGATGCGTTTTTTAAGATGCAGCGGAGTTTTGTCTGCAGTGGAGTATCAGGGGGGAAAATGACAACGTATTTCCACTTCAAGATCAGATAAATGGGATTTCTGTGATTTAACGGGGACTGAAAGTGTTAAATGGCGTTGGGCTACCTTCATTTTTCATAGTTTTGTGACATTGGCAAAATAACGTGTCCGGATGATTCCCTTTTTTAAATTGAGTTTAACAATTTTTGAGTGCAGGACCAAATGTGGAATATTTATTTTTCAAAATGGATCAGTCTGTAATGATGCCAATTAATGCACGCTGTAGAGTATTTTTTCATCACTGTTATAATAGAATAAGAAGCTGCTTTGCAAAGCTTTGAATAAAGCCTGACTGCAAGCTTATACTGGGAGTAGCTGGAGTGAATAAAAAGCCAGCTGAATGAACTAACTTCGCCCTGTGATCATTTCGAATTAAGGGAAAATATAAAATACCACAAACTCTTTCACAAACATCAGTGACGTGCAAAAATATTCCCAATCCCTTTTAAAAGTCATCCTTTAAATTTTCTGTACAAAGATTTGTCCACATATTTATCCGTTTTTTTTATGTGAACCCCTTGTGTTGTAACCCAAACATTATCAAACTCCAAATACTTAAATAAAGAAAACTCCAAGGATTTTTGTTGCATTCAAGTCTAACATATTCATACTTTGTAGAACCTTTTTGCGTAACAGCCTTCATTCTTTTGGGGTAACGAATATGCCCCAGTTCTGCACATTCAGGCCGATTCTTCCCTTTATTCTTTTGGGAGGGTTTCTGGCACCCCTGTTGGTGGGATGGTGTTCTGAACAGCAGTTTTCAAACAGTGCCCCAGATTCTAACAGGGTTAAGATCAGGGTTTAAGCCATTCTGAAACCCTTCACCCTCTGTTTTGACCATCCCCGTGTCACTTTGGTCTAATGCTTGGGTCATTACCCTCCTTGAAAGCTTTAAATTTTGTAGACTGGAACGGTTCACTTTCAATATTAGTGGTATTTGTGCCCATCAATTGTCCCTTAACTCTGACAAGATTCTCAGTCCCAGGACAGAAACATCCCCGGCAAAATGCTGCCACCACTATTTCCACTGTAGATCTGGTGTTTCTTGTGGCATCGTGTTTGTTTTATGCCAACATTCTGTAACCTCTTTGAAGTCTGAGAAAATTCATTTTAGTTTATTTGACCATAAACCCCTTTTCCCACATTTCGGAAACACCTTATGTTTTTATGTACCCCATGGAATGGGGTTCCTTCAACCTTCCTGTGAGCCTCTTTAATGGAGCGCTTTGAAATTAAGGGCCCTACACCTTCCCTCCCGTTTCAGAAAAGCATTGCAAACACTGAGGACGTTGAATTTCTAATTTCTCTCCAGTTGATGTCTGACTTGATGTTCAGTCTTGTGGGACGGCTGTTCTAGTAAGAGTCAGGGTGCTGTGATGAACCTTCCACTTTCTGATTGGATCCACGTACAAGGGACATAGACTTTGATATTTTGAATTATTTCCTGCTACTTGTATTTCAATAACTTTGTTTCTCAACACAAGAATGCCTTCTTTGATTTTTTTCAGTGTGTCAGCAAACTCGCCCCAAGGGGCAATATAAAGAAAGAGCACCCAATGTTTAATAGATTGTCAAAGTCTTACCTTTTTTAAATTAATTTCAGTTAAACCTGGAGTTAAAGCACAACTGGAGGTTTAAACACTTTTTTTGAAAACACTCTTGGAGATTTTCTCTTCAATTAAATGTCTACATAAAATAGTTTATTTTGACTTGAAATGTTTTGTTACAATAAGAAAAAATATGGAATGAATAAATATACAAATATTTTGTCTTGCATAAAATGATGACAACTTTCATGGGGATTGAATACTTTTGCATCACAGTTTTTCGTGAAAGGGTTGTGTAATTATTTTAAGTTAGGTCACATTAGCTGCCTTTTCCCCCTTTCCACACATCCAGTAAGTTTACAGCAGCATTATTCACAACCTTCTTCTATATTAAAAGCAAGGAAAAATATTCTGCGTGTAACAATCCGCAACGATCCATTATTGAAAATAAATATTTGGATTTTCAACCAAAACTTGAAAGGTGAAAATGTTAAACTCAACTTTAACAATGGAATCTGTCCTGGACAAGTTTATATTATCCTAAATTTTATACATGTTAGATGTGCAAGCATGTAACAGTGTTTAAGACTGCACCTTTAAACTGAGGTCGGTTCAAGTCCTGATAAAACACTCATGTGGCCCAAAAATGTTCTATCTGTGTCAGGGACGGGCGAATCTAACCGGGAGTATCTAAATGTTGTATGTTGATAAAGGGGCAGTAAATGTAGAATATTTTGCCTTCAGAATGAATAACTGGTTTTAAAGTTTGTGAAAAACGTATGTGGCTGGGTGAGCAAAACATGATCAAGCAAAAAGAAACGCGCCAATACGACCTAACTTCAGCCTTGTGTTCATTACAAACTCACCCCAAGGAATTCTAAATAGTAAATACCACCAAGTCCTTTCCAAACGTCATTGTCGGAAAAAAATACAGGTGCCGTTTAAACGCAGATGCGTCTCCAGGGAACTTCTCTTTACACCCATGACTCTCACGGCCCTGTCCTGGTTTTTGCTCCGCCCATTTTCTGAAGATCACGGGAACCAACTAAAGAGTTCACACCAGAACCGATATAGTTCATACACAGAGTTGATAGGCGCACGTATAACCAATATGTTTCACCCGCGAAACCGATGAGAGTAAGGATACAACCAGCAGAGTTCAGCAAATCGAGTTACCCTGAAAACCCGTATAAGACGTATGGAAAAACCCAAAATATTAAATCATTGTTAAAGACACGAACGAAGCCAATATTTCATAGGAAACCGATAACATGAAGGCCAATGCAGTTCACCACAAACCAATAACAAATCGTACTGGAAAACCCGTGATATAACATGCAAATCAATTTTAGTTATATGCAAAAACCGTACTATGCATATACAAACGGATATTCCACAAAAGATATTAAGGGCAGGAACCCAAATAGTTCATATAATGAAACTAATTGTACGCACAAAACCAATTA
Source organism: Polypterus senegalus (assembly GCF_016835505.1). Classification (NCBI taxonomy): domain Eukaryota; kingdom Metazoa; phylum Chordata; class Cladistia; order Polypteriformes; family Polypteridae; genus Polypterus; species Polypterus senegalus. The sequence continues at coordinate 617 of NW_024377039.1, read as the reverse complement.
AGTATGAGCAAACGATAATAATATTATAAAAATAGTGTCAACACGTAAAACCAATAGATTTCAACAATATATGATTTATAGCATGTTTGGCCCCTCATAGGGTTAATGATATAAAACAATGGAGGAGGATAAACCTGGCTAAAACTCAGAGCGTAAGTACAGTAGAGAATGCCATACAATTAAGCACCATCCCAGTATCAGAGTGTTTTGATTCAAATCTTTTACCCTGAGAAAGGAGAGAATGCAGGATCGTGACCCTTCTGTTGCTGATAGAGGCCTTTGTTGAAAGGGCACGCGCTGTTAGGCTGCACACGGCGCAGTTTTTAGCTAGAGATTGTGCTGAGAAGGAGGCAGACCTGTATGCTTTTAGATAAAGGGAGTGTATGATGGGGCGGGGAAGACAGAGATCAGGGGGAGAGTTTGTCTCAGCGGGGTGGAAAGAAACCCGGGCCGGCGTTTTAAAAGGTCCCCTTAATTTAGATTAGGAGGAGTGGCTGCCCAACGAAGTTTTTGGAAAACAGTTTTAATTTTGATTTAATTTCTAAACAAAATTGGAAGTTCATTGGGGAAAAAAACCCCTGGATAAACCTTAAAGGTTAGGGCTAGCCCTTTTACCA
>NW_024377038.1:0-3027 GCF_016835505.1 Polypterus senegalus | reverse complement strand
CAAAATTTCCCCCCTTTTTTTGGGGCTTTTTGGCAAAAAAAAATTTTTCCCAAGGGGGGGAAAACCCCCCCAAACCAAAATTAATTAAAAAACCCCCAAAAGAAAAATTACCCCCCTTTGTCCAATTTTTTGCTAAAAAAAAAACAAAACCCCTCTAAATTTTGATTTTTCGAACGGGGGAAAAAAAACCTTTTTAAAATTTTAAAAATTTGGGACAAAAAAGTTGAATTTTTTGAAGGAAAATGTCCAAATTAAAAAAGGAACACAGATTTAGAAAAGAACATCAACCAACAGTAAAATATGGTGGTGGTAGTGTGATGGTCGGGGGTTTTTTTTTGGCTTCAGGACCTGAAGGTTGCGGGATAGATGGAACCATGAATTTACTGTCTACCAAAAACCTGAAGGAGAATGTCCGCCATCTGTTCATAACCCTAAGGGAAAGGACTTGTTCAACGGGACAATGACCCAAAACACACCAGAACCTTTTGAAGGTGAAGAAAAACAAATGAAGACTTTGGAGGGCCTAGTCAAAGTCCTGACTGAATCCAATTGAGATGCTATGGCTTGACCTAAAAAGGGGGTTCATGCTAGAAAACCTAAAAAAAGCTGAATTACAAAATTCTGCAAAGATGAGTGGCCAAAATTCCTCCAGAGCGCTGTAAAAGACTCATTGTGTTATCGCAAACGTTTTGATTGCAGTTATTGGCTGCTAGGGTGGCCCAACCAGTTATTAGTTTCAGGATGGCAATTACTTTTTCACACGAAAGGCCATGTAGGTTTGGATTTTTTTCTCCCTAAATAATAAAACCATCATTTAAAAACTGCATTTTGTGTTTACTTGTATTATATTTGACTAATGGTTAAATGTGTTTGATGATCAGAAACATTTTGTGTGACAAACCTGCAAAAGAATAAGAAATCAGGAAGGGGGCAAATAGTTTTTCACACCACTGTATATATATGTATACAGTAATCCCTCGCTATATCACCCCAATTTCAGGCTTCACTCTATCGCTGGATTTTATATGAAAGCATAACTAAATATATAACGCTGATTTTTCGCTGCTCCTGGTTCTGCGGGCAATGTGTCTTTTTACTTCCTGTACATGCTTCCTCAGTTTGTTTGCCCAGTTGATTTCATACAAGGGACTATTGGCAGATGACTGAGAGCTTTAAACCCAATCAGAGCATGCAGTTAAGTTCCTGCTTGCTGAATGCACTGTTAACCAGGAAGTCTGCTCTCGCCCATTCAGCATCAACGGTTCAGTAAAGAGTTGTGCTCTTTGTGTTTATCTTTTGCATAGTGAAGCCCTTTATTATGGTCCAAAACCATCTGTACTTCAGGGGGCCCGGCCCAAGCCCCAAACGAAGATGTTAATGATTGCCAAAAGTAAAACGCTTTGTGTTTGTTGAAGGCCAAAATTCTTTTATTTAAAAAGTAGGAAAGGAATATAAGATCTACGCCGCAGTGTCCTTTTTAACCAGGGTGCAAAAAAAAAGTTGTAAGTGGATGTATAAGACAGGGAGTCTGGGTAAAATCTGCTTTAGGATTTGATTGAAGATCGCCAAAGAAGAACAACAGCAGTTCTTCAATCGCCTGAAGAGGTCCTTTGGAAGAGCTGTAACGCCTCCTTTGTTGTGCAGTAAAATTGTCATTGTTATCGGGCAAGTCATCATGTCATTGTGGTGAGTGACCATAATTAATTTTTTATTTGCAGTACTTAGTACATGTACGCACGCTTAGTGTCACTGGGACACATTTACTGTATACTATTTTTTTTGCATTGAAAGATTTGTTGCTGGTGCCTGTCTATTGTAATGGCTGTAAAATATGTGATATCGAGAACTCAATATTTTTTAAAATAATATTTAGTTTTACTGTATATAAACAGTGTGTTTATATACATAATTTCAATGAATCTTACCTAATATCTAAGAGAATACAAAGTGATTATGCTGTATAATTCTGCGTGGGAATATTTTTAAACAGCTTGGGAGCGTTTATAAGGGCTTAAAATAATATAAACATAACCATACCAACATATGGTTTCTACTCTGATTAATTTATCGGGGGTTCTGGAATGCAACCCCCATCGAGGAGGGATTACCTTTTAGAACTTTTATATATATATTATATATATATATATATATATATATAAATATATATATGTATAATATATATATATGTGTATGATATATATATATATATATGTATATATATTGTGATGATATATATATGTGTGTATTATATATAATGTGTATATATATATATATATGTGTATGTATATATATATATATATATATATATATAAAGTGATGATAAAAATGTGATGTATATATATATGATGATATATATATGTATATATATATGTGTATGTATATAAAAGTGTATGTATATAATATTTTATATATATATATATGTATATATAATATATATATATATATGGTGTATATATATATATATATATTTATGTGTTATATATATATATATTTTTTTATGTATATATATATATATATTGTGTATGTATATATTATTATTATTATTATTATTAATTACATATATAATAAATAATATATATATGTGTATGATAATATATATATATATATATGTGTGTGTATATATATAATATTTTTTAATGTGTATATATATATAATAATATAGTGTATATATATATATATGTGTATATATAATGATATATATATATGTATATTATATATATATATATATATATATATATATATATATATATATATATATATATTTTATATATATTGTGTATATATATATATATATATATTGGTGTGTAGTATATATATAATATATATATATATATTGTGTGTAATATATATATATATATATGTGTGTATATATATATATATATATATGTGTTTTGATATATATATATATATATATGTGTGTGGTATATATATATATATATAGGTTGATATATATATATATATATATAATATATATATATGTGTTTTATATATATATATATATAATTTTTTAATAAAATATATATATAT
>NW_024377037.1:0-35700 GCF_016835505.1 Polypterus senegalus | reverse complement strand
AAAAAAAAAAAAAAAAAAAAAAAAAGTTGTTGATGCTCATCATGCTGGAAAAGGTTACAAAACCATCTCTAAAGAGTTTGAACTCCACCAATCCACAGTCCCTCCCCTCCCCAGGAGTGGTTGACCAACAAAGATCACTCCAAGAGCAAGGCGTGTAATAGTCAGCGAGGTCACAAAGGACCCCAGGGTAACTTCTAAGAAACTGAAGGCCTCTCTCACATTGGCTAATGTTCATATTCATTAGTCCACCGTCAGGAGAACACTGAACAACAATGGTGTGCATGGCAGGGTTGCAAGGAGAAGGCCACTACTCTCCAAAAAAAACATTGCTGCTCGTCTGCAGTTTGCTAAAGATCACATGGACAAACCAGAAGGCTATTGGAAGAATATTTTGTGGACAGATGAGACCAAAATAGAACTTTTTGGTTTAAATGAAAAGTGTTATTTTTGGAGAAAGGAAAACACTGCATTCCAGCATAAGAACCTTATCCCATCTGTGAAACATGATGGTGAGGGGTATCATGGTTTGGGCCTTTTTGCTGCATCTGGGCAAGGACAGCTTGCCTTTATTGATGGAACAATGAATTCTGAATTATATCAGAGAATTATAAAGGAAAATGTCAGGACATCTGTCCATGAACTGAATCTTAAGAGAAGATGGGTCATGCAGCAAGACAACGAACCTAAGCACACAAGAAGAAGAATAAAGCTAATGTTTTGGAATGGCCAAGTCAAAGTCCTGACCTTAATCCAACTGAAATGTTTTGGAAGGACCTGAAGTGAGCAGTTAATGTGAGGAAACCCACCAACATCCGAGAGTTGAAGCTGTTCTGTACGGAGAAATGGGCTAAAATTCCTGCAAGCCGGTGTGCAGGAATGATCAAAAGTTCCCGGAAACGTTTAGTTGCAGTTATTGCTGCAAAGGGGGGTCACACCAGATTCTGAAAGCAAAGGTTCACATACTTTTGTCATTCACAAATATGTAATATTCGATCATTTTCCTTAATAAATAAATAAATGGCCAAGTATAATATTTTTGTCTCATTTGTTTAACTGGTTTCTCTTTATCTACTTTTAGGACTTGAGTGAAAATCTGATGATGTTTTAGGTCATATTTATGCAGAAATTTAGAAAATTCTAAAGGGTTCACAAACTCTAAAGCACAATTGTATATATAATATATAATATAAGAACTGAAGTTTGACTAAAGCCCATCTCTACATATATAAAATCCATTGTCTGTCTGTCTGTCTGTATGTCTGTCCATTTTTCACAGGATAACTACTTAACAGATTTAGATTGTTTTTTTTTCTATAATTTGCTTGAACATTCCAGATGATTTTGCAACTTCTCCCATTGTGCTATGTATCATAGTTAAACTAGGTACTAATTTATTTGCGTGAATCTGAGAAGAGGGGAGGGTGGGGCCAAGGGGTGTTGCCTACCTCGCTTAGCTAGCAAACGAGAGAACTACTTAACAGATTTAAATTGAGGTTTTTTCTATAATTTGCTTGAACATTCCAGTTGATTTTGTGACTTCTCTCATTACGCTAAGAATCGTAGTTCACTTGCAGGAGTGATATATTCACGCTAATCCGAGACAGAGGCTGCAGGCTGAGGGGAGGGGGAAGAGTGCCCTCCTCACTGTTCTTTTTCACTAATACGCGGGCGGAGCCGTGGGACACATATCTAAATGATAGATGAGGAAATGTGATGTCATCTCTAGTTACGACAAATTTCTGCACTTACAGCCAGTTAAATTCAGTCATTTCAAAAGTGATTCATGATTTTTCAGACCTGTTTGTCAGAGTAACAGTGATTAGCATATCCCAAAAGCATTATGTGTAGGAAAAGAAATATGTTTGGATTTAATTTTTTGGACAAAAGCTGATGGTAAACATAAGGCAAGAGATACAGTATCAAATATCAAATATTTTTTAAATTTATTTGGTAATATAACATATTTTTTACGAAGCACCCTAATTTACTCAGAGGCTGAGAGTGTTGAAGCTTATCCTGAAAGAAAATGATTGAAGCAAACATATCGAGTTGAAAGGAAGTAAATAGAAAATATAAATAGATATGCAAAAGGCTTAATGCTCTTCTAAAATAGTAGCTACTTGTACTGTACAACACATCTCAATGAACGTCTTGTAGCCCTGATATTGTATAAGTAGTATGAGAAATTTATGATGAGGTCTGTGGACTGCTTGAAGCAGAGTATGCAGGGTGTATATCAGAAACAGCTGTAATCTGCACCTAAGAAGGAATGCTGCCAAATTAAACAAATTATTCTTTGAAAAAATATAAAAAATGCTATTGGAAAAACTAAAATCTGGAATGGATGGGGGTGAGGTGCCTAAATGCATGCAGACTTTGTGAGCAGGAGAAGCTTTTTTCCAGGTTTTCGTTTCAGCAACCAAGGGCCAAAGCCAGCTGAAATGGAACGGGGAAGGTGAAAAATGTGGCATCTTCAAAAGAACTGAAATCCCTTTGCACAGATAATAAAAGATCCAAGTACAAACTAAAGAAATACAATGGAATTAGACAAAATGTAGGTATTAGAGCAAAGATTTGATTCCTGGTTCATATTCAATGTAAATAATAAGTGACACTAACGTTTTAATGCCAGTAAGTTGCAAGATTTATTCCTGTTTTCTTCTCTTTGGTTAAATTCACTTAGCTGCTGCAAAAGATGCAGAACAAATTATTAAAGAACACAGTAAGTAAAGATGGACTGGTGTTCCTTAAGAAATCAAAAGGTCTTCTCTTAAATTTATTTTGGTGTTGACTGTTCAGTTTTGCTCCTTCAAATTGCCAGAAACATCAGATATGCTACATCTACACAGGAATTACTTCAGTACATTGGATAATTTTATATTTTCATGAGGTAGCTACACACTTGGGTTTGATGTGCTGACAAATACTTTACAATTCACTTTCAAATTTTCTCCATTAGCATCAGTAAAGTACATTCTCTGAAATACAGTATATTCCATCAATTCCTGTGGCAGACTACAAAAAATAACTGTTTCATGTATAATTTATACACTTCTCAAAAAGTTTGATGCAAGGCCTCATGCATTCATGAAGTAAGATAATAATAAAGCACAGGCCTGCTCTGTCTCATTGTCTGCTGTTCTACATATCTTTGTGGTTGCAACTGCTTCTTAATGCTAATCATCACTTTTGCTAGAGAGAAGTCAAAGATGGTGAGCTTATTTGAGAGTAAAAGCAGAGCACTATACATATTAAAATGACGGCCTGTCCTGAAGGGAATTTAAAGGAGAAGTAAAGGATAGGAGCAAGGAAGAAGTGATCAGTGATCCTAGGTTAGTCCCCTTAAAGCCTGGTTGTTGTTGCCTCTTGGTGTTTTATTTTCTTGCAATAATGTCACTAAATATATTAGTTAACCCAATGCTCTCCCTTTCAATTTTGCCTTACTGATGTCAGTATATAAAATAGCACAACATAATAATATTATACCATCTTCCCCATTGAATTCCACAAACACATTACTGAATAGGTCTGCTTTCTCTTAAGATTTGTGAGATCCAAACAGATTATTCCAAAATGGATTTTTCTGCTTCTTCAGCAGCAGAAAAAATCCTATCTCTAATATGATAGCAAAGACCTGTGTCCCCTGCTAAAATATGACCATGTTCTTGATTGTTTTCTGGATACTCTGTCTGAAGTCTTGATACTGCACGTTGGGAAGACAACGATGGAGTACCACCCAGTTCTGCTTTGTTCTCATCAAGATGTGATCTGTCAATCAATCACACTAGACATAGATCTGACCCCAGTGATGTTCTGCTACTAACTCATTTGTTGTCCTCACTTCCAACTTTCTAAATTACCAGACTATTTTGATGAATCAGGACATTTGGTATCAATCAATCTCATATACTCTTGTAGATGCTGTTATGTGAATAATTCATTTCCTCATCTGCCTGCACCAGTTGATTATTCCTTTTGTTTTATGTGGAAAACTCTGGTTGTTGGTTGCAAGTTGTAAAAGTGCTAATCATAAGAAGCCTGCAGAAGGAATAATGACAGAAAAAGTAGCAGTGGAGAGCACTCACTTAAGTACAGTTGTGTTAAGAAACAGAAAAAAGCAAAAAAAAAAAAATAGTTAAAACCTCCCAGCAGGGTGAACTGAATTCCCATGCTAGAAAAGTTATATCCACTTGCATTGCTTCTCTTCAATGCTCCACATAATCCCATAATCAAAAATGTTGGATATCTGTGTACTTAGTGGACTTTGTATGTTTTTAAAATTTTATTTCACTAATGACTATTTATTTGATTGTGTTTGAATATTATATGGGTGAGGTTTTGGGGAGGGTATTGCCTGAGTGGCATTTGGTATGTATTGCTAAGCTGTGTATTATTTAATTTTCAGGTTTCCAATAAACTGAACCAACTTTTTATTACTGTGTGGATTTTGATTTGTATTAGTGTGATGGCAGTAGGGAATTAGTGCTGGTTGCTCATTTTTTTATTGTTTATATTATGACTCTTATTTTTTAATCATATTGCTCAGGGATTGGTACAGGCAATCTCCACCTACCAGGAAGGGCACACTGCATGATAACGTGCAGTGAATACACTTGACTTGAGCATTCCTAGTTTTCATACTCTTTTTCCATACGTTGAGCATCCATTTGCTCAGAGGTTGATGCTCTTGCTGCTTCCTGAGCAGCTCTTCTTTTCTCCACCCTATCAGCCCGCTTCTTCTCTTCTTTCTTCTGCATCTTTTCATGTTAAAACTGATTAAGTCAGTGTTTCTGTTGCAATTACTTAGTATGTTTTCCTTACTTTTTTACTTAATCTGGCACTTGAGGCATATTGAAGACTTAAGAATGATTTAAGATATGAAAAACAACAACAACAACATTTATTTATTTTATATAGCACATTTTCATACAAACAGTAGCTCAAAGTGCTTTACATAATAAAGAATAGAAAAATAAAAGACACAATAAGAAAACAAAATAAATCAACATTAATTAACATCGAATAAGAGTAAGGTTCAATGGCCAGGGGGGACAGAAAAAACAAAAAACTCCAGACGGCTGGAGAAAAAATAAAATCTGTAGGGATTCCAGACCATGAGACCGCCCAGTCCCCTCTGGGCATTCTACCTAACATAAATGAAACAGTCCTCTTTGGATTTAGGGTTCTCACGGAAGGGCTTGATGATGATGATGGTCACGTAGACTTCTGCCTTTAAATCCATCAATCGTTGTTGGAGCATCATGAAGCTTTGAGTAGGTGGAGGTGGCCCACAAAGAAACCGGAAAAAGAAACAGAAAAGAGAGTAGGGGTCAGTACGGATTTTAGAGCCACCATGAGTAGTTATTATAAGGAAATTGAACATACAGAGTATCAGGATTAAGTTAAATTAAATTAAATTGAAGTTATAGAAAGGCCATCCATCCATCTATCCATTTTCTAACCCGCTGAATCCGAATACAGGGTCACAGGGGTCTGCTGGAGCCAATCCCAGCCAACACAGGGCACAAGGCAGGAACCAATCCTGGGCAGGGTGCCAACCCACCGCTAGAAAGGCCATGTTAAAGTAATATGTTTTCAGCAGTGTTTTAAAGTGCTCTACTGTATCAGCCTGGCGAATTCCTATTGGCAGCCTATTCCAGATTTTAGGTGCATAGCAGCAGAAGGCCGCCTCACCACTTCTTTTAAGTTTTGTTCTTGGAATTCTAAGGAGACCTTCATTTGAGGATCTGAGGTTACGATTTGGAATATAAGGTGTCAGACATTCCGATATATAAGATGGGGCGAGATTATTTAAGGCTTTATAAACCAAAAGCAGAATTTTAAAGTCAATCCTGAATGACACAGGTAACCAGTGTAGTGACATCAAAACTGGAGAAATGTGTTCAGATTTTCTTTTCCTAGTTAGGATTCTAGCAGCTGCATTCTGCACTAGTTGCAAACGATTTATGAAGAGGTAGAGGAAGTGACGGCGAAGGTGGTAGGAAAGAGAACGGCGCCCATACACATGCACCACATGGCCGTCCTGCCAGCCACTGCAGAGAGTTGATTCTACAATAAAATAAAATAAAAATAAAAATAGGAATAACCTTGGAGGTCAATCATCACCCCAAAAGTGGATAGTAGACGTCATGTAGTATATGTGTACCAAATTTCAGGCAAATAGGACAGACAAATGGACAGCCACTGTAGCATATTATAAAGGAAGATATGAGTTTCCTGTCCCATGCACAAACTTCATGGCGTTCCTTGGTTTTGTCAGACATTCCTGGTTAGACAAGGTCACAACAAGTCTAACAGGCCTCTAATGAAGTGATTCTTGAGTAGCTTAGATGATGATGTCAAAGTTGTTGTGGTCTACTGGAGAGTTGGGGTTCATGTCTTATTCTTTATTTAGTTAGAACTTGTATTAACCAAACTTTGCCCCTGTAGACAATTATGCCACCCCAAACATAGGTGTAATTTCTGTTCATCAAGTGGTTTAAGGCCACTCCATTTCCAGCAGCACATTCAGGCTGGAGTTACGAAGAAAGTTTGTAGGGAAGCCATTACACAAAAGAGCAATAAGGTCAAAAGGGGTGGAGGGTGACAAATGTAACAAGAACTTAATACTCAATTCAACAAACTCTTGTAAAAATGAACATCAAGTTGAGTTTGAAGGTCCCCAAAGTTCTACTGTTAACCACACTACTTGGCAAATTATTCCATATATATATAATCACTGGTGTGAAGTTTACCCTAAATTTACCCTGAACAGAGAATTCCTTTTGGTAGAGGAAAAGTGACAAAGAACACAAGCCACCCATTTCATTGACAGAATTTATGGCCCATACAAGTAGACCAGAATGGCCACAGGGCTGCTTTGCCTGCATTATTTTTTTTACCTTCTCATCTCCCCATATTTATCCCTCTCTTGCATTTATTTTATTTAAAAAACCTAATCAGCTGTCATCTTTTTGTAAATAATACGCATATGTTGGGTGAACATCGGGACTCCTTATTCTCCTTAGCAGATTTAAACCTGTTTAAGTTCTTTTTTTGGTGTTTCATGTTTCTTTTTCTTCCTGCTGCCCTTGAGTGCCTTTTCTTTATTTATTTAACAATGCAGAAACAATCACACCAATAGACCCTGTTCATTTTTCTGTTTGCAGATTTGTGTCCTATAAATCCAGCCTCTGTGTTTCCATAATGCAAAACTATTAATCAAAAGAACAAAAACTTTTCTTGGCACACTACAGAGAACAAAGATAGGAACTGCAAGGTGTGAAGAATCAGTAGCTGATTAAGCTGCAATGAAACCTAAAGCAATTCACTTCTAGGTCATTGACTCTAAATTAATTTTTGCGCAATAAGGTAGAGGTCAAGTGGCTGCTGCAGTAAAGACATCAATTTTTCATTTCATTAATATTTGTTTGTGCTGGAAGGAATCCTACTAGTCTAGTTATATTTTTGTTATATGAGGAAAATGGATTTTTAGAGTTCTGCTTTAGACTTTTATTTTGGCTTTAAGTTTTCACATCTTCCAGTCCTTTAATGTAACCGTAAAAAAGGAGTGGATTAGAATAGAAAATGTGGAATCTTTATAGGAATGATATCAATAATTAGGGTCAAGTATTTAGCACCTTATTTTAAGAATAGTACTGTGACGTTCATGTTATTTGAGTTCAGACAGTCAATACTGAAACGCTGAAGATAATATCATAGTGCATTGACCACTGTTTGGCAAAGATAAAGAGCTGCGCTTTAAATTACAGCTTTGAAAAACACCATTAAATTAATGACATGTTCACTTGCAGCGAACAGAAAGCAAAGCTGCACGCTTATTTAACAATGTATATGCTCTATTAAGCCAAGCAAGAGGAGAAAATGTTGCTTTAAAGCCAGCTGAGCTGAATAGGATTGGAGGGCATCTTCTATTTTATATGCAGCCTGTACTGTAAACTACCAGACAAAAGTTTTAGAGTACCTCAGTTTTTCCAGTTTTTCTTCAGATTTTATCAGTTGAAATGTAGCGCATGACCTAAAATGGTAAAAAGGAGGATATAAACTGCCAAGGTTTACATGTAAAGTTTAGGTTAGCATAAACTGATAAAAAGGATATTTCAGAATATTACAAATAAGTGTTCTTCAGGGAAAAACTAATAGGTTACAACCCACAGATGTTCTTAAAGTGTTCTTTAAGTAATTAAAGTAGATTAAGCCTTGCAATTTGAAGCAAGTGTCCCAACTTCTGTTGATTACTCTCCGCTTTACACTTTCAATTCAGGCAATTTCTGGCTTCATTTAAAAGGGAGCAGTGGAACGACGACTCCCTGAAGGTTGCCTTGAATGCTGTTGATTGACAGGAACCATAATAGTAATCCCATGCCGCCATGACCCCACTTTGTGTTAAAAAATAATTTACTTTATCAAATGGCTGAGAATGAGGGTGAGCTGAGAGCATTTTCCTAGTTCTGTTTATCTTTCGGCGACAGGTTTGCAAGCTACCATGTGCTCACCTCTTAGGTGCCCACTTAGATGTCGAAAAAACACTGGAGAGAATTAAAGTCCATTTCCATTGGCTAGGGATTAAAGAGGAGTTTCGTTGCTTTTATGCTTTGCGTCCCGAATGCCAGCTGAGATAGATTCCTCCAGTGTGGTGCTGAGGTATCATCCATTGCATGGCTGCATTCAGGTCCCATTGTTTGGTGGGTGCAGCAATGCACTGTAATCAGAGCATGCTCCCAACCTCAGAAGGACTGTGCTTCTCTCATTCTTGTCAGACTGGGGGTTGATATTGTAGAACCCCTTGAACCCTCTGTCAGAGGACATAAATATATTCTAGTTATATAGGATTATGCTACTCATTATCCCAAAACCATCCCTTTGTGAGTGGCTAACTCCAAAACTATCTCATGGAAACTTGTAGGGATCTTTGCACATAATTGCATCCCTAAAGAAGTCCTAACAGACCATGGGATGCCATTCATCTTAGAAATATTCAAGGAGGTTGCCAAATTACTCTGAATTAAGCCTTTAAAAACCTCAGTATACAGTAGACCCCCACAAAGTCGTGGTTCAGAGTTCATGGCCTCAGTCATTCGCGGATTTTTCCTTAGAACCTATCTAATAATTGTTAGCAGAAACCACAAATATCCTCCTAAATTTTTATGGCTTTTATCGTGGCAATGCTGCACTATAGAGAGAACAGAAAGCAACTGTAGTGGAAAATGTGGCTTGGGATGGTGAAAGTAGCCAATAGAATTTGAAACTGCAGCTCCCAGCAGTCCCTGCAGTGGCTCTGATTGGTCTTCTGCTGAGGGTGCTGGGGTTGTTGGGGTCAAAGGATATCAGTGTGGCTTTTAAAAAGGGGGCGGTGACCAAAAGCAAAAAAAAAAAGTTTTTGTAATTTGTGTTTCAAGTTCCTGTCTGTCTGCCTTCTGTTGGGCTACCTGTACTTATTCATTTTGTCCTGGATCGTTTCGTGTGTCTGGATTGTCTGCCATCTGCCTGTGTACATGAGGACTGTAAGTGGATTCATGGCCATTCTGCCCTGCAAAGAAAGGAGTGCTCCTGAACCCATCCACCCGTCTTCACCATTTCAACAACTACGGGTAGGACTATTTGTACATTCCCATTCAACGTGCGGATCTCTGAACTATCTATTTTCATTACTTTCATCCATTGACATTTTCATGAACTTTTTCATAATTTACTGTGTGTGTTTTGTTTGTGTATCTGTTTGTGTGTGTTTTGTTTGTTGTATTTAATGTGTAATCACCGTAAGGGGTAAAGGGGTGGTGTCATTGTTTTCTTATTTCATTTGTTTTCATTACATTCTTTATTTGCTGTTTGATTACCGGTTTGCTTTGTTTTTGTCTCTGTTTGTGAGCGCATGTGTGTCGGGTCAAGGCTGGGTGGGTCCCTGGAATCTCCACCATAAAAATAAATAAATCACCATCTTCTTGACGGGGTGATTCTTAGCGGCACCAGACCACTACAGCGTTATTCATTTCTCCTTACTGTTGATTGACTGTGATACATCTCCAGCTGAGTGTTCTTGTGTTTTCCATTTACTTAAAAGCCTGAACAGCACCTGTCCTTTTTGGCTGATTGCTTTGTTTCTCCAAGACATCCTCTGCTCCTGTTGGGGGTTGTACTCCCCTATGATGTTTCTCTATTCTTTAATCGATAAGTAACTGCAAACTGAGCTCATTTTACTTCTGAAAGAGACATGTTTGTTTGAATTGTTTGAATAAAGTTCCTGTCTTTACAATCTCCTTTGTATCTGTGACCCAAGTTTGACACCCTGCAGTACTGCAGCCTCACTGTCCCTGGGATTGAGTCGCTGGACTAGACTAGCCTGCAAGCATCAGCGCTTACCTCTGTGTGCTTGAGTGTAGCCAGTTCAAACGCAGTTGGCTCAGTGATTTACTGAGTTTCATCCATGGCGTCAGTTGCACTTTGTATGTTGTACATATTGTTCCAGTAGTTTTTTAAATAGTTTTTACAGTTCATTAGCAGTGTGTTAAATGATCAGTGTTGCAATAATTGTGATGCTCTTTGCACGAAAAAAGTGTTCCATTAAAATTTCACTTTTTCTTTGTTAATTGTGATGTTTACTTAAAGTGCAGCAAAAAAGTATTTGGCGTCCAGGGATGCATTAGCCTCCAAATATGTGGCAGTTTAAGGGTTAAAGCCCCAAGATACAGCTGAAACAAGCTGCAACTTCTAAGGCTTCTGGAAGTGAAAACGCGCTTGCATGAACTACAGTACATATAGCGGTAACTTCTGTATTTTACATTCTAGCACTGCGGGAGACATAGCAGTACAGTATACAGGTTTATTTTTAGGTAATGCATTAAGCTGAGTTTGAAATTAAAGTGTTTTGGGGGAATATTTAGGGTTTAAACTCTGCAAAAATTTGCGATTGTTCACAATTCATGGGTGATCTAGGAATGTAACCCGAATTTTGGGAGTGTACTGTACCACCCTCAAACTGATAGTTTAGTGGAGCAGTTTAAGCAGACCCTAAAACAAATGCTACGTATGGTGGTCAGTGAGGATGGCTGAAACTGGGATCAGTTAATTCCCCCTAGTGTTGTTTGCTTATCTGGAGGTACCGCAGGCCTCTGTAGGCTTTTCTCCCTTTGAACTATTATATGGTTGACAACCCAGAGGAAAACTGCGTATTCTAAATGAAGGTTGAATAGAAGAGGCACTCCCTCCCTTCCACTAATATTATTCATTATATTACTATTATGCAAATACATGATAGATTTGCTAAAATTTGGTCTATCCTAAAAGAAAACATTGAATGTGCACAGTTAGCTTAGGCTTGGGGGTATGACTGTGGCACGATGCTGTGTGAGTTCCGTCCCACAGATGGTCCTCGTTACCAATTTCCACTTCACATTACTGGCCCATTGGTAAGGCCCGTTTGAAATTAAGGAGAGGAAGGGTTTGGTTGACTATTTGGTGAAACAATCTGGCAGACAGCCTGCCAAGCAGGTATATTGCATGAATTTGTTGAAGCCCTGAGTAGTATAGGAGCGTCACTATTATACATCATCAGATTTTGACAGGTGTATGTCCCGCCCCCCTGGCATTTCCGGTACCCACCATATGCCACCTAGTTAATGGTCATTTCCCCCCGCGGTCTGATCTCTGCCTGTTGTCGGGTGCGCTGTTTAACCGGCATCGGACCTTTTGTCAGTCGGCGCAAGGAAAATGGTCGGCCGATCTTAGCCTTGATGCTAAAACTGGGGGCTGATCATCTTTGTGATCCGAGACGGACCTTTGGGAGCCTGTAAGGTGTCATAAAAGGTAAGTCATCAATGGGGCGGAGCAGACATCCTGCTCCTATCTGCTTGCAGCGCTCGGGGGTGTGTACAGAGAGTACAGAGAGCGTGATTGACAGATCCCGGCGAGAGGATGTACAAGAAAACTTTAGAGAGAATCTATGACACACCCAAGGAACCTGGCAGTACAGCCCAAAACACCCCTTGAGCATCCCGTTACCTCACCCACCTTGTAAAACCATGCCCTTTATAAAGCAAGGCATATACCCAAGTGTTTAAAACAATAACTTTCAGAGTGGATGTACAAGGAAAGGTTTAAGAGGGAATCTAGGACACATCCAGGGAAAAAAAACCTGGCAGTGCGTCCCAAACACACCCATGGGTATAGCGTTACTTTGCCCACCATGTAAAAAACCATGCCCTTTATAAAGCAAGGCATATGGTAGATGCCCAAGTGTTTAAAACAATAACGTTCGGAGTGGATGTACAAGGAAAAAGGTTTTAGAGAGAGTCTATGACACACCCAAGGAACCTGGCAGTACAGCCCAAAACACCTCTTGAGCATCCGTTACCTTGCCCACCTTGTAAAACCATGCCCTTTATAAAGCAAGGCATATTTCAGATACCAAAAGTGATTTAAAACAACAAGTTTTATTCAATGATTCAAAAAAGATGCCAAAGTGTCTTAAAACAACAAATTTTATTGAAGCAAAATTCCAAACATAGCAAAATAAGATCTGGTCTTCACTTTGAGTTACAAATTGTTTGCTATACATTAAAATTGTTTAAACTATGACTAAAAGCAGGAGAAACAGCCGTAAAATAATCACACAAGCTTAATTGTATAAAGATTTGCAATTCACTTGAAAAGAAAAAAACACAAGAAAATGTATACATATAGGGTACATAAATGAAAATTCAAAACCTGGTCCAACAGTGAGTCGGTAATACACCTAAAATAAAAATGTTTAAGCCAGCAAATATACTTTATATATTTATATTTCACTAAATTATGCAAACCTATTTTCTGTTTGGAACAGAGCCGACCACATAAAGCTGGTCTTCACAGGCTGAATCAGTTTTGCATATCCATCAATGGGTCTCTCTCCTGCTCAAATTCAGCTATAACATCATCCACATCAATCTTGATAGCTTTACGAAAACAAGGGAGATTGTACATTTTAACAAAGCACGCACACAGGACACAAATCTATCTTTTCTAGCCCTTTTGAGCATAAATAAGCTATGTCTATATGCAATAATTGGTTATATTACAAAATGTGTCCATCTGGTATGCATTTTTTCTCTTGACATTCCATACATTTTTCCACTAAATGTTCAACAGAGCTAAACACATAAGCCCAAATGACTGAGCGACCAATATGGTCATAATGAATCTTTATTAGATATAATAAAAGGAGAAAACCTTCTATAGGTTGCATTACGTGTCACGCTGGGCAGGGACCTGGTTTTCCTTGTTCTAGCTGCCGAGTCTTGGTTCCTCTGACAACAGAAACAAAACACAAACAGTTAGCCGACAGAAAATATAACTCAAACAGATCTTGTTTAGCATGGATAATGCAATTTGCTTAGGTTTCTGTAAATTAATGTTGGTTTTAAAAAATAACAGTAATGGTGATTAGAGACAAGTTCAAAAGCTGCTGTCCGAATCTTGGACTTTGTTGCATGGTCTTTTGTATAAGCGAAAGTGTTTACTTCAGCAACAAACTGCTTCAGACAGTTTAGTATGAATTTTACTCGGTTTCACAATTCTTAAGCCACACAAGGCTTTAACCAAATAAAACACCGTGTGTATTAATCTTTAAATACTGATCTGTCGACAGATGCTGGAAACACAAGGGTGTATTTCCTCAGGATCACATTCTAGTAAAAGACAAGTGTGCCCATCCTGAGATTGAACCCAAACGGCATGCTAAACAAGACCCAGTTAATACATCTTACACAGGTGCAGAACACGTAAGCTACAACAGACTTTACATAATGCTTCATTAAAATCAATCCGGCTCTGTGACTGCGATGGCTGACAAGTGTTTGAGAAAATACACAGGTCTTGAGACTTCCGCCTTGAAGTTGAACAATCTTTCACACTGTGCTTAAATACGTCACTGGCCATCGTCACTCTATGGGGGAAAAAAAGAAAAGAAATGTCAAGCAAAAAAACGTGTTGGAATGGATGAGTGAACAATACACTTACAGTATGCACAAACAAGCACAGCTGAGGTTCAAGAGAAACAGAACAATTGTTTCAATGATCAATTACCAGTAGCAAGTAGATTTAGCAGAGATGTCTTATTACTCAAAATTCAATGATGGATATAAAATTTATCCTCACTTGTATCAATGTGCTCTCAAAATATGCTTGGGCTGTGTAAATAAAAGGCCAAGACAGTTTCTCTGGGTTTTAGTTTGATCTTTAGACAGAGTCGAGTTCCTAAAAAGCTACATACAGGCCAAGGCAAAAAAATTTATAACACATTGGTACAAAAACTTCTAAGACAGAACAATATTGTACATTTGTACATTTGTCACGAACAGCGATGTAAAGGCCAGCATAGTAAAACGGTTCAAAAGCACCTTAAAATCCAAAATGTGGAAATATTTTACATATGCCAATACTTTTCGGTATATAGATGTCCCGTCAGGCGTTCTGCAGAGTTATAACCACAGTTTACACACCACGATTAAAACAAGACCTGTAGATGTGACTCCTGAAAATGCCCGAGTGTTTGGAAAACAATCTATGGTAGGGCCGGGCAAAGAAAATCTACTCCGTGCACCTTCCAAACCATACCCTTTATAAAGCAAATCATAAAGTAAACACCAAGGTGTCTTAAAAACAATAACTTTATTGTATATTTCAAGGACACACACAGTTTGCATCCTTTACCTCATGATCTAACCCAACCCATCTGTTATAACAGGATACATAAAGGGAGAGAAAAAAGGATATCAAAGTATCTTAAAACAACAAGTTTATTGAAGCAAAATTCCAAACATAGCAATTAACACGTAGTCTTTGCTTTCAGAGTTACACACTGTGTGCTATACATTATATATATATATTTTTTACATGTATGAATAAAGCAGGAGAAACAGCAGGAAAATATTCACTGATACATACAGTATATGATGTGGGCATCATAAATGTTTATGTTGGTGTAATGCACTCCTAGACAATAATGTTTTGTACTGTATGTTGCAAACTTCATTGAAAAGATTCCTTGAGCATTCTGTTCATAAATTTGTCAAAAGAGACTTTGGGTAAATTACAGTATGAAACTGCTTAGGAAAATTATACAAACAAGCTTGTGTGAATGAGATCAGTAACCCATTTGAAAAGAAACAAAAACACAATTGTATACAAGTATGAGAACACAATCTAATTGCAAACCAGGTCCAAACCTATCAGTGAACCAATAATACCCCTAAATAAAAGTGTTTAATTCAGCACATGTTTAATATATTTGTATTTCACCAAATTATGCAAGCCTATTTTCTCTGTTTGGAACAGAGCCGACCACTAAAAGATGGTCCTCACAGGCTGAATCAGTTGTGCATAAGCATCAACGGGTATCTCTCCCTGCTCAAACACCGACAGAACATCATCCTGCACCTTTCTCTTGACAGATTTAAGAAAACAGGGGAGATTACACATTTTTAGCATAGCACAGACACAGGACACAAGTCTAGCCTTTCTACCCCTTTGGAGCATAAATAAGCTAGGTCTATAAGCCCAAGAACGTTTTTAGACAGGCATAGATCCAAATTACCTGTTTAGATTTCTCTGGTTCATGTTCTACCGACTGGTTATCTTCTATAATGATGACACCGGTCTCTGCTTTAGCGGTATGTTTTGTTGTTGCAGAATCCATGTTTTGCTTCTTTCTAGTAAAAGAAAACAGATAATGGTGTGTCTCGGGGATGGACCAGCAAGCTCCAATGCCACGAGGGACCAGCGAGAACGCTCGACTGGCCAAGCGACACAGGGACACGGGTAAGCTGGGATCGGCAAGATCCGATGCCGCGACGGACCAGCGAGGGCACTCGCCTGTCCAAGCGACACAGGGACTATGGTTAGCGTAGCCAGTTAAAACCTTGCAAAAGTGGTGGACTCAGCCAACCAACTTAAGCTCGGTCAAAGGAATTGTTAGCTGTAAAACAAGCGTTGGTGTCTCCTTTCTGACTTGGACAGCGGTGGACTCAGCCGACCTGCTAGGTCTCTGTCATAAGGAGATGGCTACCAGTGCTTGGTTTTAATCAAAGGAGAGACAGAAAATAAAAGGAGAGGAAAAAAGAAAGAAAGAAAGAAAGAAAGAAAGAAAGAAAGAAAGAAAGAAAGAAAACACAGCACAACTTACCCAATTCTTATTACTGAGGAGCCCGGGCCTTTGGGTCCAAATATCTGTACTTAAATATGCTTTTGGGCGAGGCTTTTACAACGCTGGGGCCAATCAAAACGTTTTAAGAAAAGATTTTTTAAGATAACCCGCCAACATATTTTTAACCAATCAACAAACACATGCCGCATGTTAAGCTAGCCAATGGAATTACACCATGCTGGTTCGGGCGTGTGCTGAGTGCATCCAGCGCTTCCCAAATTCAGAACCGACAATCAGGATACACACCAGGCAGCTGTGATGTGAATGGTCTCATATGGCTAAAAGGCAATATGGCGCGACTGAATAAATGTGTGAACTGGTCTGTCAATGAAAACGGTGTTAGCATATGAATTTAACAGTAACAGACAAAATCTTTGTAATACTGCACATGCAATGGTGGCGCACTCTAACCCAGGAGATCTGGTTTTGCGATTGGGGACGAGAGCAAAAATAAGACGGGTCTATCTATCTATCTATCTATCTATCTATCTATATTATCATGATTAAAATATGAATGTGTGTTATTCTAACATAGCCCCATAAACAATTAGTAAAAAAAAATGGAATGCTTTTCTTGTCATTCTTAATAAACACAATTTAATTTATAATACGCCTAGAAGTTGGTAAGACACGCTAGGGCTAATGGTTTTGTAAATAAATAAAAATCCGGTAACGCTTTAATATTTATATATAAGTCATGAATGTGTGTACACGTTTAATTAGTCTTTTCATTCCTGGCATGATTAACTTGTACCTTTAAAAAGAAGAAAATGCATTATTTTGGTGCATAGCACCCATTTATTAAGTAACTAGGATATGTTAAGGAAAAAGAAGCAGCGTTGCTACTCTCTGTATTGGCCCGTGGCGCATGTATAGAGCTGTCGCTTTCTAAATCAGCACATCGGGGTTCGCACCTGGACAGTACAATATGACATTGACTCTTAAAATGTGTATGTTATTATGACCTTACATTAGGCCTACGGTGTGTCATTCTTTTATAGACACATAAATGAAAAGGTAAAATGGAATTCTTTTGTCGTTATTCTTAATACGCGCAATTTAATTTATGATAGGCCTAGAAGTTGGTAAGTCACGCTGGGGCAGACGGTCTTGTAAATAAATAAATAAATAAAACCCGGTAACGCGTTAATATTTATGTATATATAGGTCATGATGGTGTGCACGTGTAATTTGACTTTTTATCCCTGGCATGATTAACTTGTGCCTTAAAATAAGAATAAGAAGAAAAAATGAACCAGAGCAGCGCATGCGTGTGTTGTCCGGTGGCGCACCCGTAGAGCTGTCACTTTCTTAAGATAGGGGATCTGGGTTCGAGTCCGGGCAGACAACAAAAGTAAAACATTGACTTTTCAAATGTGTATATGATTATGCATTACTGTATGTTATTCTATTATAGCCAAGTAAACTAAGTGGTCAAATGGAATTCTAGCAGGAGTTTGAAATGAGTAATAGATTTTTACTCGCGAAGGCAGATAGGAAGAGCATGCCAAATTTTAGGGGCCATCACACTGAAAGTTCTGCCACCCATAGTTACAAACCTGTATTTAGCTACGGTGAGTAAATTAGCGTCACGATGATCTTAAATCCTCACCCAGGGTAATCCGAAACACGTTTCTAACGGTTCAAAATCCTTATAAATAATTTTTCTTTACAAAAAGTAACACTCGTCAGGGGGACACTGGAATCTGTTGCTGCTCTTTAAGATGAGGCAGTGTAGAGGGCCTTGTTGGAACATTCTAGATGTACTCTATTACATAAAATGAAATGATAAAATTCATTGGAATATACGTTTCATCGTCTGTCTATAAGTGATAACGGTGGAACATTCCAGAGGTATTACATATAATAAATGATGCAATTTAATTGTAGCACCTGTTTTACAGTTATGTTTCACCATGTGTCCATAAACGATAACAGCTGATTACGTCATGTTTGGTGGTTATTGGTCTATTATATATAACATGGACGGAATTACACATTAAATATTTTATGCATTTTGCATTATGGAGCATTATGGCTCGCTTCTTAGATTCGGATGAAACTGATGATCACCTTTCCGATTGCCACAGAATTAAGATTTGTATATTATATATTCATGCATAATTAGTGAAAAAAAAAACTTACTTTGTCCCGGTCTGGAGATTGCTCCCGAAGGGGATATAATGCTATTTGTATGTACAAAAAGTGGATATCTTTTGGTTTTCTTCACTTAAGGATATAAACTCGTGAAATCGTAGTAATATATTTTTTCTCCAGCGCACACCTTGCAATATAAAAGTGTTGCAAACACAATCTTATTCGCTGTTATACAATACTAACACGTACATCCGTTCACTCAGCTCGCCGATGGGCCCCAATAATCACACACGCCCATCCTCTTTTTCTACCGTGTGCCCATTTGTGAGGCCCTTGGCCAGCAAGGGTCTTATCGCTGCGGTCCATTGAGCTACAAGCAATGAACAGTGGCCCTGGACTGAACACAGGCCCCACTGCTTGTTGGTTGAACAAATACTTACAGCATCCAGATCGGTTTTAATAATGAAAGGATTCGTTAAACAACCAATGTTTATTTATTTATTTATTTTGTTTTTGTTTTGTTTTCGTACCTGGGATCTGTCATACTAATAATGTCGTTAAGACGTGTAAGGGTTCCTTTATGGTGCTCTTTTTCGGCGAGACAGTCATCAATAGAGATTCAAGCAATTTCTCACGTGCTGAAAATCCTGGTAAGAAATATTGTGGCGGTATTTTAAAATTGACTTTGTACATACAAATAGCATTATATCCCCTTCGGGAGCAATCTCCAGACCGGGACAAAGTAAGTTTTTTTTTTCACTAATTATGCATGAATATATAATATACAAATCTTAATTCTGTGGCAATCGGAAAGGTGATCATCAGTTTCATCCGAATCTAAGAAGCGAGCCATAATGCTCCATAATGCAAAATGCATAAAATATTTAATGTGTAATTCCGTCCATGTTATATATAATAGACCAATAACCACCAAACATGACGTAATCAGCTGTTATCGTTTATGGACACATGGTGAAACATAACTGTAAAACAGGTGCTACAATTAAATTGCATCATTTATTATATGTAATACCTCTGGAATGTTCCACCGTTATCACTTATAGACAGACGATGAAACGTATATTCCAATGAATTTTATCATTTCATTTTATGTAATAGAGTACATCTAGAATGTTCCAACAAGGCCCTCTACACTCGCCTCATCTTAAAGAGCAGCAACAGATTCCAGTGTCCCCCTGACGAGTGTTACTTTTTGTAAAGAAAAATTATTTATAAGGATTTTGAACCGTTAGAAACGTGTTTCGGATTACCCTGGGTGAGGATTTAAGATCATCGTGACGCTAATTTACTCACCGTAGCTAAATACAGGTTTGTAACTATGGGTGGCAGAACTTTCAGTGTGATGGCCCCTAAAATTTGGCATGCTCTTCCTATCTGCCTTCGCGAGTAAAAATCTATTACTCATTTCAAACTCCTGCTAGAATTCCATTTGACCACTTAGTTTACTTGGCTATAATAGAATAACATACAGTAATGCATAATCATATACACATTTGAAAAGTCAATGTTTTACTTTTGTTGTCTGCCCGGACTCGAACCCAGATCCCCTATCTTAAGAAAGTGACAGCTCTACGGGTGCGCCACCGGACAACACACGCATGCGCTGCTCTGGTTCATTTTTTCTTCTTATTCTTATTTTAAGGCACAAGTTAATCATGCCAGGGATAAAAAGTCAAATTACACGTGCACACCATCATGACCTATATATACATAAATATTAACGCGTTACCGGGTTTTATTTATTTATTTATTTACAAGACCGTCTGCCCCAGCGTGACTTACCAACTTCTAGGCCTATCATAAATTAAATTGCGCGTATTAAGAATAACGACAAAAGAATTCCATTTTACCTTTTCATTTATGTGTCTATAAAAGAATGACACACCGTAGGCCTAATGTAAGGTCATAATAACATACACATTTTAAGAGTCAATGTCATATTGTACTGTCCAGGTGCGAACCCCGATGTGCTGATTTAGAAAGCGACAGCTCTATACATGCGCCACGGGCCAATACAGAGAGTAGCAACGCTGCTTCTTTTTCCTTAACATATCCTAGTTACTTAATAAATGGGTGCTATGCACCAAAATAATGCATTTTCTTCTTTTTAAAGGTACAAGTTAATCATGCCAGGAATGAAAAGACTAATTAAACGTGTACACACATTCATGACTTATATATAAATATTAAAGCGTTACCGGATTTTTATTTATTTACAAAACCATTAGCCCTAGCGTGTCTTACCAACTTCTAGGCGTATTATAAATTAAATTGTGTTTATTAAGAATGACAAGAAAAGCATTCCATTTTTTTTTACTAATTGTTTATGGGGCTATGTTAGAATAACACACATTCATATTTTAATCATGATAATATAGATAGATAGATAGATAGATAGATAGATAGACCGTCTTATTTTTGCTCTCGTCCCCAATCGCAAAACCAGATCTCCTGGGTTAGAGTGCGCCACCATTGCATGTGCAGTATTACAAAGATTTTGTCTGTTACTGTTAAATTCATATGCTAACACCGTTTTCATTGACAGACCAGTTCACACATTTATTCAGTCGCGCCATATTGCCTTTTAGCCATATGAGACCATTCACATCACAGCTGCCTGGTGTGTATCCTGATTGTCGGTTCTGAATTTGGGAAGCGCTGGATGCACTCAGCACACGCCCGAACCAGCATGGTGTAATTCCATTGGCTAGCTTAACATGCGGCATGTGTTTGTTGATTGGTTAAAAATATGTTGGCGGGTTATCTTAAAAAATCTTTTCTTAAAACGTTTTGATTGGCCCCAGCGTTGTAAAAGCCTCGCCAAAAGCATATTTAAGTACAGATATTTGGACCCAAAGGCCCGGGCTCCTCAGTAATAAGAATTGGGTAAGTTGTGCTGTGTTTTCTTTCTTTCTTTCTTTCTTTCTTTCTTTCTTTCTTTCTTTCTTTCTTTTTCCTCTCCTTTTATTTTCTGTCTCTCCTTTGATTAAAACCAAGCACTGGTAGCCATCTCCTTATGACAGAGACCTAGCAGGTCGGCTGAGTCCACCGCTGTCCAAGTCAGAAAGGAGACACCAACGCTTGTTTTACAGCTAACAATTCCTTTGACCGAGCTTAAGTTGGTTGGCTGAGTCCACCACTTTTGCAAGGTTTTAACTGGCTACGCTAACCATAGTCCCTGTGTCGCTTGGACAGGCGAGTGCCCTCGCTGGTCCGTCGCGGCATCGGATCTTGCCGATCCCAGCTTACCCGTGTCCCTGTGTCGCTTGGCCAGTCGAGCGTTCTCGCTGGTCCCTCGTGGCATTGGAGCTTGCTGGTCCATCCCGAGACACACCATTATCTGTTTTCTTTTACTAGAAAGAAGCAAAACATGGATTCTGCAACAACAAAACATACCGCTAAAGCAGAGACCGGTGTCATCATTATAGAAGATAACCAGTCGGTAGAACATGAACCAGAGAAATCTAAACAGGTAATTTGGATCTATGCCTGTCTAAAAACGTTCTTGGGCTTATAGACCTAGCTTATTTATGCTCCAAAGGGGTAGAAAGGCTAGACTTGTGTCCTGTGTCTGTGCTATGCTAAAATGTGTAATCTCCCTGTTTTCTTAAATCTGTCAAGAGAAAGGTGCAGGATGATGTTCTGTCGGTGTTTGAGCAGGGAGAGATACCCGTTGATGCTTATGCACAACTGATTCAGCCTGTGAGGACCATCTTTTAGTGGTCGGCTCTGTTCCAAACAGAGAAAATAGGCTTGCATAATTTGGTGAAATACAAATATATTAAACATGTGCTGAATTAAACACTTTTA
The DNA here is from genome assembly GCF_016835505.1 of Polypterus senegalus. NCBI lineage: Eukaryota > Metazoa > Chordata > Cladistia > Polypteriformes > Polypteridae > Polypterus > Polypterus senegalus. Next base: position 13,574 of record NW_024377037.1, on the reverse strand, counting down.
TTTAGGGGTATTATTGGTTCACTGATAGGTTTGGACCTGGTTTGCAATTAGATTGTGTTCTCATACTTGTATACAATTGTGTTTTTGTTTCTTTTCAAATGGGTTACTGATCTCATTCACACAAGCTTGTTTGTATAATTTTCCTAAGCAGTTTCATACTGTAATTTACCCAAAGTCTCTTTTGACAAATTTATGAACAGAATGCTCAAGGAATCTTTTCAATGAAGTTTGCAACATACAGTACAAAACATTATTGTCTAGGAGTGCATTACACCAACATAAACATTTATGATGCCCACATCATATACTGTATGTATCAGTGAATATTTTCCTGCTGTTTCTCCTGCTTTATTCATACATGTAAAAAATATATATATATAATGTATAGCACACAGTGTGTAACTCTGAAAGCAAAGACTACGTGTTAATTGCTATGTTTGGAATTTTGCTTCAATAAACTTGTTGTTTTAAGATACTTTGATATCCTTTTTTCTCTCCCTTTATGTATCCTGTTATAACAGATGGGTTGGGTTAGATCATGAGGTAAAGGATGCAAACTGTGTGTGTCCTTGAAATATACAATAAAGTTATTGTTTTAAGACACCTTGGTGTTTACTTTATGATTTGCTTTATAAAGGGTATGGTTTGGAAGGTGCACGGAGTAGATTTTCTTTGCCCGCCCTACCATAGATTGTTTTCCAAACACTCGGGGCATTTTCAGGAGTCACATCTACAGGTCTTGTTTTAATCGTGGTGTGTAAACTGTGGTTATAACTCTGCAGAACGTCTGACGGGACATCTATATACCGAAAAGTATTGGCATATGTAAAATATTTCCACATTTTGGATTTTAAGGTGCTTTTGAACCGTTTTACTATGCTGGCCTTTACATCGCTGTTCGTGACAAATGTACAAATGTACAATATTGTTCTGTCTTAGAAGTTTTTGTACCAATGTGTTATAAATTTTTTTGCCTTGGCCTGTATGTAGCTTTTTAGGAACTCGACTCTGTCTAAAGATCAAACTAAAACCCAGAGAAACTGTCTTGGCCTTTTATTTACACAGCCCAAGCATATTTTGAGAGCACATTGATACAAGTGAGGATAAATTTTATATCCATCATTGAATTTTGAGTAATAAGACATCTCTGCTAAATCTACTTGCTACTGGTAATTGATCATTGAAACAATTGTTCTGTTTCTCTTGAACCTCAGCTGTGCTTGTTTGTGCATACTGTAAGTGTATTGTTCACTCATCCATTCCAACACGTTTTTGCTTGACATTTCTTTTCTTTTTTTCCCCCATAGAGTGACGATGGCCAGTGACGTATTTAAGCACAGTGTGAAAGATTGTTCAACTTCAAGGCGGAAGTCTCAAGACCTGTGTATTTTCTCAAACACTTGTCAGCCATCGCAGTCACAGAGCCGGATTGATTTTAATGAAGCATTATGTAAAGTCTGTTGTAGCTTACGTGTTCTGCACCTGTGTAAGATGTATTAACTGGGTCTTGTTTAGCATGCCGTTTGGGTTCCGAATCTCAGGATGGGCACACTTGTCTTTTACTAGAATGTGATCCTGAGGAAATACACCCTTGTGTTTCCAGCATCTGTCGACAGATCAGTATTTAAAGATTAATACACACGGTGTTTTATTTGGTTAAAGCCTTGTGTGGCTTAAGAATTGTGAAACCGAGTAAAATTCATACTAAACTGTCTGAAGCAGTTTGTTGCTGAAGTAAACACTTTCGGCTTATACAAAAGACCATGCAACAAAGTCCAAGATTCGGACAGCAGCTTTTGAACTTGTCTCTAATCACCATTACTGTTATTTTTAAAACCAACATTAATTTACAGAAACCTAAGCAAATTGCATTATCCATGCTAAACAAGATCTGTTTGAGTTATATTTTCTGTCGGCTAACTGTTTGTGTTTTGTTTCTGTTGTCAGAGGAACCAAGACTCGGCAGCTAGAACAAGGAAAACCAGGTCCCTGCCCAGCGTGACACGTAATGCAACCTATAGAAGGTTTTCTCCTTTTATTATATCTAATAAAGATTCATTATGACCATATTGGTCGCTCAGTCATTTGGGCTTATGTGTTTAGCTCTGTTGAACATTTAGTGGAAAAATGTATGGAATGTCAAGAGAAAAAATGCATACCAGATGGACACATTTTGTAATATAACCAATTATTGCATATAGACATAGCTTATTTATGCTCAAAAGGGCTAGAAAAGATAGATTTGTGTCCTGTGTGCGTGCTTTGTTAAAAATGTACAATCTCCCTTGTTTTCGTAAAGCTATCAAGATTGATGTGGATGATGTTATAGCTGAATTTGAGCAGGAGAGAGACCCATTGATGGATATGCAAAACTGATTCAGCCTGTGAAGACCAGCTTTATGTGGTCGGCTCTGTTCCAAACAGAAAATAGGTTTGCATAATTTAGTGAAATATAAATATATAAAGTATATTTGCTGGCTTAAACATTTTTATTTTAGGTGTATTACCGACTCACTGTTGGACCAGGTTTTGAATTTTCATTTGCGTACTCTATATGTATACATTTTCTTGTGTTTTTTCTTTTCAAGTGAATTGCAAATCTTTATACAATTAAGCTTGTGTGATTATTTTACGGCTGTTTCTCCTGCTTTTAGTCATAGTTTAAACAATTTTAATGTATAGCAAACAATTTGTAACTCAAAGTGAAGACCAGATCTTATTTTGCTATGTTTGGAATTTTGCTTCAATAAAATTTGTTGTTTTTAAGACACTTTGGCATCTTTTTTTGAATCATTGAATAAAACTTGTTGTTTTAAATCACTTTTGGTATCTGAAATATGCCTTGCTTTATAAAGGGCATGGTTTTACAAGGTGGGCAAGGTAACGGGATGCTCAAGAGGTGTTTTGGGCTGTACTGCCAGGTTCCTTGGGTGTGTCATAGACTCTCTCTAAAACCTTTTTCCTTGTACATCCACTCTGAAAGTTATTGTTTTAAACACTTGGGCATCTACCATATGCCTTGCTTTATAAAGGGCATGGTTTTTTACATGGTGGGCAAAGTAACGCTATACCCATGGGTGTGTTTGGGATGCACTGCCAGGTTTTTTTCCCTGGATGTGTCCTAGATTCTCTCTTAAACCTTTCCTTGTACATCCACTCTGAAAGTTATTGTTTTAAACACTTTTGGTATATGCCTTGCTTTATAAAGGGCATGGTTTTACAAGGTGGGTGAGGTAACGGGATGCTCAAGGGGTGTTTTGGGCTGTACTGCCAGGTTCCTTGGGTGTGTCATAGATTCTCTCTAAAGTTTTCTTGTACATCCTCTCGCCGGGATCTGTCAATCACGCTCTGTGTACTCTCTGTACACACCCCAGCGCTGTAAGCAGATAGGAGCAGGATGTCTGCTCCGCCCCATTGATGACTTACCTTTTATGACACCTTACAGGCTCCCAAAGGTCCGTCTCGGATCACAAAGATGATCAGCCCCCAGTTTTAGCATCAAGGCTAAGATCGGCCGACCATTTTCCTTGCGCACGACTGACAAAAGGTCCGATGCCGGTTAAACAGCGCACCCGACAACAGGCAGAGATCAGACCGCGGGGGGAAATGACCATTAACTAGGTGGCATATGGTGGGTACCGGAAATGCCAGGAGGGACATACACCTGTCAAAATCTGATGATGTATAATAGTGACGCTCCTATACTACTGCCCTGGCTCAACCCCTCTCTCTGCTGTGCTCAAAATAACCTTAATTTTAGAGACAATTTGATGCGTAACCAGTGAAGAGAAATGTAAATAGCCATATTGTCTGTCCTGGGAGTGGTCGAGGAACGGCCTGGAAGAACCACATTAATTGCACATGACATTGTTACAGACATGGGGTTATTGTCAAAGAGCACTCTTATAGCCTCCGGGAAGCTAAATGAGCAGAAGTGGAACTTAAGATCAGACGCATGCTGGACATTGGTGTGAATGAGGAAAGTTTTAGTCCCTGATCCAGTCCCATTGTTCTGATCCCAAAACCAAATGGAAGTGGGCGCTTTTGCAATAAATTCCATCTGTTGAATCCAGTTTTTGATTCAACGCGCTACCCAATACCTCACATGGATGAACTTGGGAAGGCTTAATATTTTACCACACAGGACATAACAACAAAGGGCAATAACAAATTCCTTTTGGGAATATAAAGGAAAAATAGGGCATTTGGAAAAAGGCTTCCCAAAGGGGCCCAAACCTGAGCATCTGGGGGATAGAGTCTTACCCCACCCCTTAATGTACTTGATAAAGTCACCAGGATGGGGGGTATTAAACTTGGCTCGTACGGCACTAATCAAAGACAGGTGGAAAATAATTTTTTCTTTTGGATTAACAGGGTTAAAGGGATTTTGGGCCCCCCCCCCCCCCCCCCCCCCCCCCCCCCCCCCCCCCCCCCCCCCCCCCCCCCCCCCTTTTTTTTTTTTTTTTTTTTTTTTTTTTTTTTTTTTTTTTTTTTTTTTTTTTTTTTTTTTTTTTTTTTTTTAAGGGGAAGCCCCCCAAAAAATTTAAAAAGGGGGGGGGAAAAAACTTACCTTGGGTTTTTTTTGGATTGGGGTTTTTTTTTTTTTGGGGGGTTTTGGGGGTTTTTTTTCCGGGGGGGTTTGGGAAAAAAATGGCTTTTTTAAAATTTTTTCCCCCCTTTCGACGGAATATGCAAAGGAAAAATAGTGGACATTGGTAGTACAAGGTCATTCCATTTAATGGAGCCCTAGCAACCTGTCAGCATCTGGTGGATAGAGTGCTATATCCCCACCAAGCTTATAGTGCTGCCTACTTAGATGACACAGTCATTCCTAGGCATGGGAGGATCACTTAAAGCTTGTGCATGCAGTACTTCTGGCACTAATCAAAGCCAGGTGGAAAATAATTCTGAAAAAAATTTCATTTTGGATTAACTGAGGCTTAATAGTTAGGTTATTTAGTGGGCAGAGGAAGTGTATGTCCTCACTGTTCTAAAGCTGAAGCCATTCTTTAATGGCCCTGTCCAAAAACCAAAAGGCAGGTTTGTACCCCATTTCTCCGAGAGGGCAGCACCTCTAGCAGACTTGATAAAGAAACGGGCCCCAAGTATTGTGTATGGAATAGGAAAGCAGAGGCTGCATTCCATGACTTAAAATAGGCCATCACATCTTAGTAATACCTGATTTCTCCTTACCTTTTATCTTAGATCTAGGGTACCATGCTGAGCCAAAGCATTGATGGTGTTGAACTGGTACTGTACTTGAGCGGAGACTACTGGATTGGGAAACCAGGTAAGCAGCAGTGGAAAAGGAGGCCCTCTCGATCAAATGAGCTATTAAACAGCTGAGCTGTTACCTCCTGTAATGAGAGTTCACTCTTTTGACAGACCATCCTCCTTTAAATTGGATGGTGTTGCATAAGAGTCAAATCCCAGATGGGGTGGCAGGGAACAGGTACTGTCACACATGTATGCATGGGTAACAGGTATAATTCACCACATTTGGGACATGGCACTGTGTACTAATGACCTCTTTTCTTCCCTTTATCCAAAAGGATGATCGACTGCTACGAGGACAATTCTTGGCTCGGAAGGGAAGCCATAATTAATGTACACTATACCTGGCAGGATGGTTTTGATTGTTATCGAGAGTTGAAGTGGCATGATTAATGAATGGACTGGGGAGATTGTCTGTCAAGAGCAGTTCCTTTCCTAGGGATTTCTGCATGACTTGTAAGTACTTCCAGCATTCAGTGTTATGGCACCAGAAGTACTCCGTGTCCAGCATAAAAGAACCTGCTTGACATAATCCAGGGAGCTAGAGACAGGTGGAAAAGGACAACTCTTGCCTGGAGAATGTGGAGTGAGATTATTGAATTTGTTCGAGAGATCATTTTGTACATTGAAGAAAGAATCTATGAAGGGTACTGTTATATAATAAAAGGTACATTGTTTGTATCCTTGGCTGCCTGGGGTCACTTTTTGTCTGGGCTCCTTCTGGTAATTTATGTTTATATATATATATATATATATATATATATATATATATATATATATATATATATATATATATATATATATATATATATATATATATATATATATATATATATATATATATATATATATATTGTCTATATATATATACAAATAAAACATAGAAAATAGGCACAGGGCATTATCTCCCCCGGAGCACTGGATGATAACCCCCCTGGGTTGCAGCAGTGTCTTAGATTCCCACAGGGCTTCATGGAAGTTGGAGTTTGGTACAGCCCTGTTGTGCTCAACAACAACAACATTTATTATATAGCACATTTTCATACAAAAAATGTAGCTCAAAGTGTTTTACATATTGATAAATTGAAAAATAAAAGACACAGTAAAAAAATAAAATAAGTCAACATTAATTAACATAGATTAAGAGTAAGGTCCGATGGCCAGGGAGGACAGAAAAAAAAACTCCAGGACGGGAGAAAAAAATAAAATTTGCAAGGATTCCAGACCATGAGACTGCCCAGTCCCCTCTGGGCATTCTACCTCACATAAATGAAACAGTCCTCTTTGTATTTAGGGTTTTCACGGAAGGACTTGATGATGATGGTCATGCAGGCTTCTGGGTTTTAGTCCATCAATGTTGGAGCATCATGATGCTTTGAGTAGATGGTGGCTGACTCTTGGGAAGAAACCGGAAAAAGAAACAGAAGAGAGAGTAGGGGTTAGTACGGATTTTAGAGCCACCATGAATAGTTATTATAATGAACTGAACATACACAGTATCAGGATTAAATTAAAGTGAAGTTATGAGAAGGCCATATTAAAGTAATTTGTTTTCAGCAGTTTTTTAAAGTGCTCCACTGTATTAGCCTGGCGAATTCCTGTTGGCAGGCTATTCCAGATTTTAGGTGCATAGCAGCAGAAGGCCTCCTCACCACTTCCAGGTCTTCCAGGTGCTTCCAGGAGGTGCTGAAGGGATTATGGAGCCCTATGTCGCGGCCTTCTGCCTCACCTGGAAGTGCTTCCTAACCACACTAATAATTCTGGGTGCAGGATAAAAAAAGCCTGATGCCTCTGTCCAAGAGCCAGCATCTGGAGGTGGAGGACAAAGCTTGCTGGAGAAGGAGTGGAGTCAGAAGGAGAGGTAAGAAAGAGTCAGAGAAGAGAAGAATAAGAAGTGGTGGGTTCATTAATTATTGTGCTGTGCTGTACTGTGCTTTGGTTCAGATGGGAAAACAAAAATGAATCATTTCCCACAGCTGAATAAAAGCGCTACATGTGAAAGAACATACAGAACATACACACACACACACATACATACACATACACACAAACGCAACACTAGCTGTCGCCACGGCTCCATCCACCTAGTAGTGAAACAGGACAAACAGGACATCTAAATCCGCTAAGTAGTTCTCTCATGAAATGCGGACAGACAGACAGACAAACAGAAAGACGCTTGAATTATATATATAGAAAATAAATATAAAAAATTTTTTCATTATCAAAGCCACAAGCAAAAACACATTTACAAAGATTATGAAAACATTGAAGAAGAAAAAATAAAATAACATGCAGCAAATAGAGAAACTCAGTGCTGAGACAAACAATCATATACTGCTTACACTGGAATTTATAAATACACAGATTTTTATATATAAATTTTGGTTTTACATTATTGTTATTTCTATAGAGAAATTAGCTTATATGACCTTTGGGGTTCAGGAGAAAGGGTCAGCCATTGTATAGCACCCTATTTGTTTCAGGTTAAGGGTCTTGCCAAGGCCCAAAGAGTAGGATCCCTTCTGGCAATAATGGATATGAACCAACAATCTTCCAAAATATTTAAGACATTTGAAAATTAAAACAGATTAATATGTCTAAATATTAATTAAATGGTTAAGTGTAAATACAGGATATTAAGTATAACTAGTTGTCAATTATAGAGAGAAAATACAATTTTACTCTAAAATAGATTGATAGACATTAAAGGATTCTAGTCAAAATAAAGATAACTTCATAGAAACAATTATCTGATCACTTACAGTACAATACAAATATAAAGATATGGGAACAAAAATATAAAATAGTGCAATTCAAAAAAATTTTTTACCTTATTCAACTTATTTTGGAGTTATATTTTTGGAAATGATATGTTCAATACTTTTAGAATGGTCAGAAAGTTGATTCCGGTTGTTTAAATCGAGGGCATCACTACAGGGGAAAGGACATAATTATAGGAAAGAAGGTTGAAAACTGTAGAGTAAATTTATTAAATAATGCTACAAAAACTAAAAAAAACAGAGAGAATACTATTTCCACTTTAATGTAAAAAAATGTAAAACATGATGTAATAAGGCTAACTTCTGTCATGTTTAAAATTGTAATTAAATCGCACATTAATTACTTTTAATTTAATACTTTATTCCCAAAACAGAAACCCGCAATTATAATTCAGATTTATTGAGTCGGGGTTTTGTTGTTAAAGTTCACAGTACAGAGGTGAAAAGATCAAAATCACGAGACTTAAACATAGTCGGGAGAGGTACTCTGTCACCCGTGGCTACAGCTATAAAAGGACAAAGCATGGGGAAATCCAGGTGCAAAAGCCATGTCCATTGACCTGTACTAATAAAAAAATATTTGCATGTTGAGAGCTTGAAAAAGAAAATGCAAAGAGGAAAATAAATGTAATGAACAGCGGGGGGTGCCAGTATTATTTACATTTTACTTTTTTATTTCTGTTCAGTCTGAAAATGAAATTTCAAATGGTTTTGTTTAATTTTATTTTCATTTTTTATAATCTGAATTTTCATTTCATTTTTTGCAGAAAATACTTCTCCTACTGTATATGGATGTGCTTAATGCATGCACTTTTGCTACAACAGTATAATCTATAGTTTTATGTAAATTTATTTTCATTTTATTGAGCTTATAGATCACAATACACTAAGTAAAACAGTTAAGTGAAAATTCACTCAGTACAACTTTCTAAACATTAATGTTTAAAATTGACTCTCAATCTGCCTATCCACTTCACAGAGCAATTTTAATAGACAGCCAAAAATAGGGTCATAATTTAAGTCACAAAAAACAAAAATGGTGACCAGGTGATGGAAATCTTTGAATTAGTTAAAAAACAGATAAATGGTCTGGAGTCAAAGTAACAAAAATACAATTTCCGAACCCTAAATAATATGAATTAAGAAACAAAGCTGATAGATCAGAAGTCAAAGAAAGTAAAATCAAATTACTAGACCCATTTAATTCAGACAAATACCACACAGCATTCCTTATTCAGTGTATTCATATTTAAAATAATTTAAATTCATATCAATGACAGGCAACTGTTACAGTTTCCATAAAAAATATGACCACAGCCATAAAAATAGATTCATAAAATGGCAATTCCTGACAGGAAACAGCAGACAAAATGGTGATACAATTACATCTTCAAGATAAAGACTGTTGTAATATCCTGTCACAGTATGCTGAAATGAAGCCAAGCCTCAAAAAATCTAGCCCCAGGGATGAAGAGACCTAGCGTTCAAAATGGCTTATACCTAAAAGTTAAGTAGGCTTTGGCCTGCACAGGCATGCAAAGGGAAAACCCAGCAACAAAGCAATCTTAACAATCTTCCATACCAAATACTGTATTAACAAAAAGGGGAGAAATACGTGAAAGAAAATATCCTTAAATAAGAGACAAAAGAAAGGCTAAAATCACAGAGTTTGCCAAAGGCAACCCACACCATAAAAATCAATCCACAATCAAATATAAAAAACACAAAACAAAGGATGGAACCAGAAACTGAATAAATGTTCTCATAAAGGAATCCAACAGCTCACAATGCCAATCTATTTTGTAATCATTACATTTTTGAGTCACAGAAATTAGCTTCTGAAGTATATAGGAAAATAATCAACCCCTTAAAAAGAACAACCCTTAAAAGAACAATTTTAGGATTCTCCACAGTAAATATACTGTATGGGAGTTGCACTGGGTTTTCACAGGAAGCTTTCGCCATCTAGTGGCCTTTCTGGGAACTGCAAGGACAAGTAAAAGATCACCAAAAAAGTAAGACAGCCATAACTTTGAGGACCTACATAGAAATGAGGCAACACATGGTGTGGAGTTTTTTAGGTTCTATAGCCTAAGTATATTAAAATATTTTCCCAAAATGGCATCAAAACAGACCTTAAAAAAACCTATTGTAAAAAAAGCTGAAGTTGCCCTTTAAAAGACCCCCTTCAAGGCAGTGAAACACTATATGTCAGCTATAGTTTCAGCAATAGTAATTTGACATTAATCTGAATTCATACTTTGAGTATGAACATACTATATATTTTGATAAAAACATACTGTATATTATATGTTTACGCTTTTATATAAAAGAGCAAAATTTTTTCCCAAATCAAAACAGTTTTGAAAAAAAAAAATACTGGTAATAATTTTATAACAGAATAAAGCTGAGTCATGCATACCACAGCTGGAAAGTTGCAAAATGTAAAAGTATGGATCGCTTTTTATTGAATCACCTAAAACATACTGAGGTAAAATGATTTCGATAACCCCATTGTTCAAAAGAATGTTATCACTCTTGAGTGATGCTATGAGCTTCAGCTTCTTCTACAAATGTCTAGTCCTTGCTTTCAAAAGTGGTCCGCATAGCAACTGGTTAGCAATGCGCCAGTTATAACAAGCAATTTGTATACCATAAAAATGTAGAATTTATGTGTCTACAATTTACAGTATCATCTTAATTTAACATTAATTTTGATTATATCTTTTAGCTAGTCTTTGTTTATTCGAGTAATTGGTGAATTATTAAGACAGTTGTATTTAATTATTTAAAGCAAGACAAGTAATTGTTACGCCAAAAAATCATTTCCCCACTGTCTGTGTGGAGCTTGATATTGTCCCGTGTCTTTATGGGTTTTCCTCAGTGGGTTTTTTTTGAGTTGGTCCTGTGATAGCTGCTAACTCTGAACTGATAAAGATGGTTAGAGAATGTTACATTATATTACAACATTCTCAAGTTGTTTTAATTTAGTTAAATTCATTTGGGGTTCCCTTTTCCCACAAGGATTTTAACAGAGGCCAAATGGAACAATATCAATGAAATGAACACATTTATATTTCTCTTGGTCATTGTTAGCTGTCTGAATAGGAAGCTGACGGGTTAAAATATGCATAATGAGCTTCATTACTGTTTTTGCTTTAGCTTTCATGCAGTGTTTCCCATCACGTTTTTAGAAAAATAACTGATTTTAAATGGTTCAAAATACATTTCTCACAAGGGTACATTTCTCGGGGCTGTAAATTAAAATTGCACATACATAAATACATTTAAGAAAAAAACTATTCATAGGCAGAAGGGAATAAGATCTATTTTGAGATACAGAAGGAATAAACATCAAGCAGAATCATGCAGTATGAAGTGACAGTCTGCTGAACAGACATTATCAGTGTTCAAGGCCCTGGAAGGGCCCTCGGGAAAGAGCCTGTGGGTCCCTATTGACCCCTTTTGGAATTTTTTGAGATTTGTTTTGAGAATTAAATGACCATTAAGAGTGCTTCGTAGGTATTAAGAAGATTTATGTATTTATGAAAGTGTGAAAGACAGCAATGTAGCCTTTATCATTCTTAGAGTGAGAAGCATATTTGAAGAATATGAATTCTGTTAAAACAAAAAGCCATGGACTATATATTTTTGGGAGGCAGTTTATTATGGCTCATATACTGCTCAATTTATGCAGTATATAATTTTTGACTGTATACATAACCACATATACATCCATTTATCAATCTATTTTCTCCATCTTATCTGAGTCCAGGTTGTGAGTAGCAGCAGCAAAGATGACCAGACATCCCTTTTCCCTAACACCTCCTCCTCCTCCAACCTCTGGGGATACCAAGTATTTCCAGGTCTCTGAGAGATACAATCTGCCAAAGTGTCCTGGGTTTGCCCCTGTGTCTTGTCCTGGTTGGAGATGCCCAAACACCTCCCTAGGGAAACGTCAGGAGGCATCATATTCAGTGTCTTTTCGATGTGGAGGAGCACCAGCTCCACTTTGACCGCTCTAGAATTTTGCACCCTCTAAGACTGAGCCAGACACCTGAAAAAAAAACTATTCTGCTACCTGTACTTGTGGTTAGTTCTTTTGGGCACTACCCCCAGCTCATAAATAAAGGTGAAGGTAAGAATGTAGATCAACCAGTAAATCTTTCACCACCACTGACTGGTCATGTGGATGCTGCTCTGATCTTTTCCCTTGATCTCCTGTTTCCCTCCCCTGACTCATGAGAGTCTCAACGACTGACTCAACGAGATCCAGATCTTTCACTCTAATTGTTCAGAGAAGGAGTGAGGGCAGCCATGCACAGAATACACTCTAGCTCCATGTCAATCATTCAACTTAAAATCTTTCCTTGATCACTTTTATCTCATTTAAAAATTATCCAAAATCTATCCAGGGCAAGATGCAACCTGAGAACGTTGAAATCTAGCCCAGCTTCACTGGGCTGAATGTTTTTGGGAGTGCACCAGGTTAACAAAATTTTGGACAAAATCTCTGTCTATCAGACAGCCTTGGTGTTAATCGCTACTAACCGCTTAACGGCTATGTTTGGTGTACTCCTAGATGGACTTAAAGGGGAGAAGGACAAATCTAATATATAAAGCAGAGTCGATGTATGTATGTGTGTATGTATGTTTGTTTGTTTGTCCGCCATACAAATCTGCACGGCGTCCGATCGCCACCTAACTGGGATGGGCTCCTTTGTAACCAGGAGGAGGTCATGGGATATGTTTGGTTGAGAAAATGTTTGTGATGAAGGGCAGGGAACCTATTCACCAACACAACGCTTTAGCACATGTACTTATTTATCGAAAGATGGCCACACATTGCAACAGACGCTCACGGCGGCGCCATCTAGCAGCACCTTTGGTCCCTGTGCGTGCTCTTACCCATGTTTCTTAAATTGCCAAGAGATGGCGGGAAATGTCCAAGTATGAGAAGGCAGACTGCTTTGATCGGGTGAAGGTTTCTATAAAAATGCTTCTGACTGGAGTTTTGACTTCCATCATCTCTATTGTCAACTAACTATATCTGCATTTTAATGTTAAAATATTGTTTCTGTCACCAAAATTGAAAATTTATCTGTTTTACTGTTTCTTCAATGTAATTTGTGTGTATGCATGTGAATCATATAGTTTAATCATTTTTTTCATTTTATTAAAGTTGGAACAGTGTGAAGTCTTTATGACCCTGCACTTAGTGGAGAGCACTATAAAAATTAATTGAATTGTTTTTCATTAGCATTATTAAAAAAGAGAAATACAGCTTTCCACAGACTTCTGATATTAGTCTCTATTTTTCTCAATTTGGGTTCATTAGTGTCAATACAGTTTCTTTATCTATATTTAGATGTTCAAAGGCAGTCTTGGCTGCTGACATTATAAAAGCTAGAGAAACTGAAGCCTTCAATAAAACCAGACAGTCAGCAAAGATTCCTGCTGTTTCAGTGCTGTTTCCTCAAAGATTCCTTGGCGTGTTTTAGTGCTAGTTTCATAGATCAA
>NW_024377036.1:0-5000 GCF_016835505.1 Polypterus senegalus | reverse complement strand
CGTAAGGTGGTCAGCGGGATGGAAGGAACTGGGATCAGCTCCTCCCCTCGTCCTTTGCCTATCCGGAAGTCCCACAAGCCTCCGAGGGTTCTCCCCTTTGAACTACTGTATGGCGACAACCTCGGGGCATATTGGATATTTTGAAAGAAGGCTGGAAGAAGAGGCTCTTCCACCACTAACATACTGTATATATCGGCAGTTACGCTGATAGATTTGGAAAAGATTGGCCTGTCCTAAAAGTCACATGGAGGCTCAAGCAGCACAGGTTAGCTACTACAACGCTGACACGTCTCTTGAGGAGTTCTGCCCGGGAGATGGTCATGGTCCTAGTGCCTACCTCCCACTCTAAGTTGCTTGCCCACTGGCGGGGCCCCTACGAAGTTAAGGAGAGGAAGGCCCCCACCTATTTGGTGAGTCAACCCAATCTGCCTGGAGGCGGGGTTTACATGTGAACCTGCTGAAACCGTGGAAGGGACAGGGACCCCGATCCCTCCTCCGGCAGCCCGGCACTCTTCGAACAAGACCTTAACTTTGGCACAGACTTGGAGACCCAGGTAGCGGCAGGGCTGGAAACAGTTATCCGACCGCTTCGGGGGTAGTCAGTGAACACCCGGAAGGACCTCTCTGATTGAGCACAACATTGTGACAGAGCCGGGGTTGTTGTCGGAACGCCCAACGTCTTCCGAGGCAAAAAGGCTGAAGTGGAGCTGAGATCGCGCATGCTGGAACTAGGTGTATCGAGGAAAGCTAAGTCCCTGGTCCAGCCCCATTGTGCTCGGCCGGTAAGCCTGACGGAGCTTGGAGGTTCTGCAATGACTCCGACCGGCTTAACCAGTCTCCATTTGATGCCATCCAATGCCACGGGACGACTCTCCTCGAGGGTGGACAGCTCAATTTTCTGACCACACTTGACATGACAAAGGGTACTGGCAGGTTCCTTTAACGGACTCGCCAAGGAAAAACCGTGTTTAGTACCCCTAGCGGACACTGCGTATCGCGTCCTTTTTGTACACGGGCTCCAAACCTTCTTCCTGTGGACAAAGTGTTGCTTTACTCATACATGCCTTACTAGATGCGTGGTCATCTATTCCAGCACATGGAAGGAACACCTACAGCATGTCCAAGCGTTTACTGGACCTTGGTGAGGCGGTCGGATTAAATCCAAGAAATGTTTCTTTGGATTAAGAGTAAAATATATATTTATACCTGGTGTAGTGAGGGTACCGAAAGTGTCCAAATTGATGCATTCTGAATATGGCCCGTCATAACAAGTAATTTTTGGTTGCGGATCTAGGGTTGTCCTCCAGGCCTTGACCGTTAAGGGGCCACGGGTTGGCTGAACCCTAGGGCTGGCCCCAGCCCTGTTTGTCCCATTTTGCCTTCTGGGCCGGCGGCTTGAGGGACCGGGAGCCAGTGCATCCAGGAGGAACCCGTCGTTCTGGCCGGCGGGATGTGGCAGGCGCAACTCTCTTCTCCTTCCCTGTGACCTAGCCGGAGGTTCCACCTGTCTCTCTGGGCGTCACTTCTGGGACCGAGCCAATGGAGACAGACCTTGCCACTCCGGCCCCTGATGTCACATCGGGACTAACCCAATGAAAGATGAACACGTGCCCAATCTATGACCTCACTTCCTGCCTCCCCCTTTAAAGCCTTCCCTTTTCCCTTCTCCGACAGTCTTGTTTTGGACTCTGTTGTAAGCACTTCAGTGCTGGTATTTGAAAAGCAGCGTTGCAGCCAGGATACCAAATTACATGGGTGGCTGCCCCAAACCTTTTCTGTCTTTGTCTCGTTTTGTGACAATATATATATACTCGCTCTGGTTCAAAGGCGGGACCTGAGTTAAAACAACATTAATTTGGAACGGCCCGACATTGGAGTAACCCAACACTGCACGGAGCGGATTTACTAACCTGCTGAAACGTGTAGCCCAGAACCGACCACCGGTCAGCGGGATTACTTTCCGTGCAGAGAAGATCCTCACTTGGCGAGGGACTCAGTCGCGCTGTGGAACGTATCCGAGCGCGTGGCTTCACGTGAAGACCCAGACCGTGGGCCACTTGTGCAGGCCGGGTTGGCGAGGGGAGTCCTGCCTGCAATTGCTCAGGCCCTCGAGGTCGGACTTACCTTGTTTCAGCAGGAGGGGCCATTGGATCGCGTCGGTGGCCGAGCGAGAGCGGGCAGCCCGCGTAGCAGCTCCGCAGCGATGCCAAGCAGCCGCGGGCCGGAGGTGACCGGCTCATTGACAGCACTGAATGCGAGGTACTGGAGGTCCTCGATGATTGGAGAAGCGGCTAAAATCCAGCCTGCTGAGAGCCATTGGGCCAGGGGTCCAGAGGCAGTGGGCACGGGAGCGATCAACAGTAAGCTCACGGCGTCCTCAGTGCTCTCCACTCAGCTCGGGAGGTACCGGAGGTCAACGTTCGGCCTGGGTAAGCCGCTTTAGATAATCCTAGAGTTTGTTCACGCAGCTATTTGCGAGCAGCTGATGGAGATGGCGGTACGGCACAGCAAAATGATGTGAGACTGGAGGTCCGGACGGCGCTGGAACGGAGCAGGGAACGCGGTTGGTGAGTGTTGCGCTTCCGTGAACAAAGAAGAGGGAGTTTGCGAACTGAGCTGTGACCGTTACGACGATCAGCTCCAAGTATGAGCAACCTCCTCTAGCTCAGATCCAGCGGTGCAGACAGCTAGCGGGCGAGGCTTCGCAAGTAGCGATGGTCGACACGGGCTGCCTGAGTGGCCCTGTCCGGGCCAGGCTCAAGCGCGCAGGTCTATTGCACCAGCTGAGTCTGCCTGGGGCCGAGTCAGGCTGATTGAGCTTGCTGTGCTCAGGCATGGCGCAAAAGGGTCAGCGTCACCTGGTTAGCTAGGAGAACCGAGAGGTAATGCAGTTCCTCCTGGATCGGCAGACCGTCTCTGTTGGGCAGGAACCCTGGTCGGCAGCGACCGCCTGCGAGTGCGTGCCGTGGAGCGAGAGGACGGGCATGGAACCTGCGGCGAGGACTTCCAGCAGGCAAGTTGGGGCTGTCGGAGGGGGAGACGGTCGATACGGAGACCGACCGGGCGCTGGGATGAGTGTCCTCGCTGTGCTTCTGGCCCTCTTTTTCTTTATTTTACAGGCCCGAAGCCCGGCAGCCTGAGGCCGGCGCCCGGCGGGACCTGCCGCCTGGAACGAAGCGCTCGCGGAGTGCTCCACGCCGGGAGGACTACGGTGACCCGCTGGGGGAAAGCGAGGGAGCGGCGCAGACCACAGGGGGACGTTTGCGCGGCGAGGGTGCGGACAGATGTCCCAGGGTGCGTGTTGGACCCTGGGGACATAGTAGGACCCTCGCTGGGGGCGTGCTGCCTTCGGGTTGTGCGTGGACCCGTGTCCTCGCAGCGGTGGGGCACGTGGCCCCGGCGGGCTGGAGCCGCGGGACGCCAGGAGGCGGGTGAGGAGGGCTTGTGCCTCCTCCAGACCGCGAGGGGGCGTCCGTCCTGGTTCTGTTGGGGGCCACGGGTTGAGGGCATGGAAGCCCTTCCCTGTAGGCCGTGGTCACCGCCAGGCGGCGCCCATGCCGGTTTATCCCGTTGCGGTTGCCGGTTGGGGCTGGAGCCCGGCGGGCGCTTGGAGGACGGAGGAGGGCGAGTGCCTCTCAGGCGGAGTGAGGCGTCCGTCCTGGTTAGGCACGGGGCCTCAGGTACAGGGCTTTGAAGCCCAGCCCTGCAGGACCCGTGGCCACCGCCAGGCGCGCCCGGTGCCTGATTATCCCGGGAACCTGACACTTCCGCCACACCAGGAAGTGCGGGGAAGCTTGTGTGGCGCCGGAGAGCTGCCAGGAAGGCAGCCGACCTCCGCTAGCTGGGGCGTGGCAAGGATGGAGGAAGCACCTGGGGCTCATCGGGGCATTATTAGGGGCGCCTCCCCTCAGTCATTGGTGGATGTGGGTGGAAGTGGACAGAGCTGGAGAGAGGGACAGGAGGCGCCAGGACAAAGGCACAGAGACTGTGGCCTGGACTTTGGGGAAATGGGTGCAGAGGCACTGGGGTCGTGTGAGTGTCCACTGGACTTTTATATTGTAAATAGTCTGTAAATAAACAGTGAGTTGGGCAAAAATATGCTGTCCGTCTGTCTGTGCCGGGGCCAGCGTTCACAATATATATATAATTATATATATTATTTATATATATATACACACACACACACACACACATATAAATACATATACATACACACAAAAATATATATATATGTAAATGCTGGCGTGGTGTGGCAGAAGTGCTGGGCTCCAGGTTACACTCTTTTTTGGGTTTTTCAAAATTCCCAAAAGGGGGTGGGACCCAAATGTTAGTTACTCCGCCGTTTACCTCCCCATTGAATTTCTTCACTTTGACATTCAGAGCCTGGGGAAATCACATTCGTCAACACCCCTCCCGCCCTCCGGTGCTTTTTTTTAATTAAAAAAAAGGTTCCCGGTCGCACCAGTTCAAACCAGCTACTGGGCCCGGCCCAGAAAACCACCGCCCTCTTAGCACAAAACCCGACCCAGCCCTTGAGCAAATCCTTATTCGATTGGGATCCCGGCTTCCAACCTACATTGTTCTAACATGCAGAGGCTGTTCACCTTGAACCTCTCGGGAAATGGGGTGCGGACGGGGCGAATTTAAACCCTCTCCTCCCGGATTTTCAAAGGGGGGCAAAGAGGCTCTCGGCGCCAACAGATGGCCCCCTTTAAAAAGGGGGGCCCCCCGTCTCTGGACGAACCCCTTTCCGGGGGCCCGCCCCTTTTACAAAAAAAGAAATTTCTGGGAAAATTTGGGAGGGAATACCAGCATGCCCTACAAGGACAAAATGTGAGGGTTTTTAAAAAGATAAAAATGAGCAACAACTGGTCTACATACAAAATGGATGAACCAAGGGCAATTTTTGCCTGCCCCCTGAAAATTCTCCTCTTAATTTTAGTATGCAGTTTTTGAAACTAAATACCCCCCATGCACTTCAAAAAGGTAAACAGAGCAGA